>NW_028318130.1:10994601-11156202 GCF_062004578.1 Staurois parvus | reverse complement strand
ATGTTGAGACCACTCTGTACTACAGCATTTAGAAAGTGTAATTCACTGCTGAACTGCACATTTTTTCTATGATCATTATTAGAGATGAGCGAAGTATTCAAAAATTTGATTCGGCTGATTCGGCGAATTTCAGGAAGAAATTCGATTCGATGCGAATTTATTCGCTACGAAGATGACTTATAAAAAGGGTTTCTAGGCTTCAGAGAGTCTTTAAATTAGTGCAGAACACTGTACCTTTAATTTAAATGCCCTTGGAGATGAGGAAGGAGAAGGAGAAGGAGAAGGATGAGAAGAAGGAGAAGGAGAAGGATGAGAAGAAGGAGAAGGAGAAGGAGAAGGATGAGAAGAAGGAGAAGGATGAGAAGATGGAGAAGGAGAAGGATGAGAAGAAGGAGAAGGAGAAGGATGAGAAGAAGGAGAAGGAGAAGGATGAGAAGAAGGAGAAGGATGAGAAGAAGGAGAAGGAGAAGGATGAGAAGAAGGAGAAGGATGAGAAGAAGGAGAAGGAGAAGGATGAGAAGAAGGAGAAGGATGAGAAGAAGGAGAAGGATGAGAAGAAGGAGAAGGATGAGAAGAAGGATGAGAAGAAGGATGAGAAGAAGGAGAAGGATGAGAAGAAGGATGAGAAGAAGGAGAAGGATGAGAAGAAGGAGAAGGAGAAGGATGAGAAGAAGGAGAAGGATGAGAAGAAGGAGAAGGATGAGAAGAAGGAGAAGGAGAAGCAGAAGGAGAAGGATGAGAAGAAGGAGAAGGAGAAGGATGAGAAGAAGGAGAAGGATGAGAAGAAGGAGAAGGAGAAGGATGACAAGAAGGAGAAGGAGAAGGATGAGAAGAAGGAGAAGGAGAAGGATGAGAAGATGGAGAAGGAGAAGGATGAGAAGAAGGAGAAGGATGAGAAGAAGGAGAAGGAGAAGGATGAGAAGAAGGAGAAGGATGAGAAGAAGGAGAAGGAGAAGGATGAGAAGAAGGAGAAGGATGAGAAGAAGGAGAAGGATGAGAAGAAGGATGAGAAGAAGGATGAGAATAAGGAGAAGGATGAGAAGAAGGATGAGAAGAAGGAGAAGGATGAGAAGAAGGAGAAGGAGAAGGATGAGAAGAAGGAGAAGGATGAGAAGAAGGAGAAGGATGAGAAGAAGGAGAAGGAGAAGGAGAAAGATGAGAAGAAGGAGAAGGATGAGAAGATGGAGAAGGAGAAGGATGAGAAGGAGGAGAAGGAGAAGGATGAGAAGAAGGAGAAGGAGAAGGATGAGAAGAAGGAGAAGGAGAAGGATGAGAAGAAGGAGAAGGAGAAGGATGAGAAGAAGGAGAAGAATGAGAAGAAGGAGAAGGAAAAGGAGAAGGATGAGAAGATGGAGAAGGAGAAGGATGAGAAGAAGGAGAAGGATGAGAAGAAGGAGAAGGAGAAGAAGGAGAAGGATGAGAAGAAGGAGAAGGAGAAAAATGAGAAGAAGGAGAAGGATGAGAAGAAGGATGAGAAGAAGGATGAGAATAAGGAGAAGGATGAGAAGAAGGATGAGAAGAAGGAGAAGGATGAGAAGAAGGAGAAGGATGAGAAGAAGGAGAAGGAGAAGGATGAGAAGAAGGAGAAGGATGAGAAGAAGGCGAAGGAGAAGGATGAGAAGAAGGAGAAGGAGAAGGATGAGAAGAAGGAGAAGGATGAGAAGATGGAGAAGGAGAAGGATGAGAAGAAGGAGAAGGAGAAGGATGAGAAGAAGGAGAAGGAGAAGGATGAGAAGAAGGAGAAGGAGAAGGATGAGAAGAAGGAGAAGGATGAGAAGAAGGAGAAGGAGAAGGATGAGAAGAAGGAGAAGGATGAGAAGAAGGAGAAGGAGAAGGATGAGAAGAAGGAGAAGGATGAGAAGAAGGAGAAGGATGAGAAGAAGGAGAAGGATGAGAAGAAGGATGAGAGAAGGATGAGAAGAAGGAGAAGGATGAGAAGAAGGATGAGAAGAAGGAGAAGGATGAGAAGAAGGAGAAGGAGAAGGATGAGAAGAAGGAGAAGGATGAGAAGAAGGAGAAGGATGAGAAGAAGGAGAAGGAGAAGCAGAAGGAGAAGGATGAGAAGAAGGAGAAGGAGAAGGATGAGAAGAAGGAGAAGGATGAGAAGAAGGAGAAGGAGAAGGATGACAAGAAGGAGAAGGAGAAGGATGAGAAGAAGGAGAAGGAGAAGGATGAGAAGATGGAGAAGGAGAAGGATGAGAAGAAGGAGAAGGATGAGAAGAAGGAGAAGGAGAAGGATGAGAAGAAGGAGAAGGATGAGAAGAAGGAGAAGGAGAAGGATGAGAAGAAGGAGAAGGATGAGAAGAAGGAGAAGGATGAGAAGAAGGATGAGAAGAAGGATGAGAATAAGGAGAAGGATGAGAAGAAGGATGAGAAGAAGGAGAAGGATGAGAAGAAGGAGAAGGATGAGAAGAAGGAGAAGGATGAGAAGAAGGAGAAGGATGAGAAGAAGGAGAAGGAGAAGGAGAAAGATGAGAAGAAGGAGAAGGATGAGAAGATGGAGAAGGAGAAGGATGAGAAGGAGGAGAAGGAGAAGGATGAGAAGAAGGAGAAGGAGAAGGATGAGAAGAAGGAGAAGGATGAGAAGAAGGAGAAGGAGAAGGATGAGAAGAAGGAGAAGGATGAGAAGAAGGAGAAGGATGAGAAGAAGGATGAGAAGAAGGATGAGAAGAAGGAGAAGGAAGAGAAGAAGGATGAGAAGAAGGAGAAGGATGAGAAGAAGGAGAAGGATGAGAAGAAGGAGAAGGATGAGAAGAGGAGAAGGAGTGAGAAGAAGGAGAAGGATGAGAAGAAGAAGGAGAAGCAGAAGGAGAAGGATGAGAAGAAGGAGAAGGAGAAGGATGAGAAGAAGGAGAAGGAGAAGGATGAGAAGAAGGAGAAGGATGAGAAGAAGGAGAAGGATGAGAAGAAGGAGAAGCAGAAGGAGAAGGATGAGAAGAAGGAGAAGGATGAGAAGATGGAGAAGGAGAAGGATGAGAAGAAGGAGAAGGAGAAGGATGAGAAGAAGGAGAAGGAGAAGGATGAGAAGAAGGAGAAGGATGAGAAGAAGGAGAAGGATGAGAAGAAGGAGAAGGATGAGAAGAAGGATGAGAAGAAGGAGAAGGATGAGAAGAAGGATGAGAAGAAGGAGAAGGATGAGAAGAAGGAGAAGGAGAAGGATGAGAAGAAGGAGAAGGATGAGAAGAAGGAGAAGGAGAAGGATGAGAAGAAGGAGAAGGAGAAGGATGAGACGAAGGAGAAGGAGAAGGATGAGAAGATGGAGAAGGATGAGAAGAAGGAGAAGGATGAGAAGAAGGAGAAGGATGAGGAGAAGGATGAGAAGAAGGAGAAGGATGAGAAGAAGGAGAAGGAGAAGGATGAGAAGAAGGAGAAGGATGAGAAGAAGGAGAAGGATGAGAAGAAGGATGAGAAGAAGGATGAGAAGAAGGAGAAGGATGAGAAGAAGGATGAGAAGAAGGAGAAGGATGAGAAGAAGGAGAAGGATGAGAAGAAGGAGAAGGATGAGAAGAAGGAGAAGGATGAGAAGAAGGAGAAGGAGAAGGATGAGAAGAAGGAGAAGGAGAAGGATGAGAAGAAGGAGAAGGAGAAGGATGAGAAGAGGGAGAAGGATGAGAAGAGGGAGAAGGATGAGAAGAAGGAGAAGCAGAAGGAGAAGGATGAGAAGAAGGAGAAGGAGAAGGATGAGAAGATGGAGAAGGAGAAGGATGAGAAGAAGGATGAGAAGAAGGAGAAGGATGAGAAGAAGGAGAAGGATGAGAAGAAGGAGAAGGATGAGAAGAAGGAGAAGGATGAGAAGGAGAAGGATGAGAAGAAGGATGAGAAGAAGGAGAAGGATGAGAAGAAGGAGACGGATGAGAAGAAGGAGAAGGAGAAGGATGAGAAGAAGGATAAGGGTGAGAAGAAGGATGAGAAGAAGGATGAGAAGAAGGAGAAGGATGAGAAGAAGGAGAAGGATGAGAAGAAGGAGAAGGATGAGAAGGAGGAGAAGGATGAGAAGAAGGAGAAGGATGAGAAGAAGGAGAAGGATGAGAAGAAGGAGAAGGAGAAGCAGAAGGAGAAGGATGAGAAGAAGGAGAAGGAGAAGGATGAGAAGAAGGAGAAGGAGAAGGATGAGAAGAAGGAGAAGGAGAAGGATGAGAAGAAGGAGAAGAATGAGAAGAAGGAGAAGGAAAAGGAGAAGGATGAGAAGATGGAGAAGGAGAAGGATGAGAAGAAGGAGAAGGATGAGAAGAAGGAGAAGGAGAAGAAGGAGAAGGATGAGAAGAAGGAGAAGGAGAAAAATGAGAAGAAGGAGAAGGATGAGAAGAAGGATGAGAAGAAGGATGAGAATAAGGAGAAGGATGAGAAGAAGGATGAGAAGAAGGAGAAGGATGAGAAGAAGGAGAAGGATGAGAAGAAGGAGAAGGAGAAGGATGAGAAGAAGGAGAAGGATGAGAAGAAGGCGAAGGAGAAGGATGAGAAGAAGGAGAAGGAGAAGGAGAAGGATGAGAAGAAGGAGAAGGATGAGAAGATGGAGAAGGAGAAGGATGAGAAGAAGGAGAAGGAGAAGGATGAGAGAAGGAGAAGGAGAAGGATGAGAAGAAGGAGAAGGATGAGAAGAAGGAGAAGGAGAAGGATGAGAAGAAGGAGAAGGATGAGAAGAAGGAGAAGGAGAAGGATGAGAAGAAGGAGAAGGATGAGAAGAAGGAGAAGGATGGAAGAAGGATGAGAAGAAGGATGAGAAGAAGGAGAAGGATGAGAAGAAGGATGATAAGAAGGAGAAGGATGAGAAGAAGGAGAAGGATGAGAAGAAGGAGAAGGATGAGAAGAAGGAGAAGGATGAGAAGAAGGAGAAGGAGAAGCAGAAGGAGAAGGATGAGAAGAAGGAGAAGGAGAAGGATGAGAAGAAGGAGAAGGAGAAGGATGAGAAGAAGGAGAAGGAGAAGGATGAGAAGAAGGAGAAGGATGAGAAGAAGGAGAAGGATGAGAAGAAGGAGAAGGATGAGAAGAAGGAGAAGCAGAAGGAGAAGGATGAGAAGAAGGAGAAGGATGAGAAGATAGAGAAGGAGAAGGATGAGAAGAAGGAGAAGGATGAGAAGAAGGAGAAGGAGAAGGATGAGAAGAAGGAGAAGGATGAGAAGAAGGAGAAGGATGAGAAGAAGGATGAGAAGAAGGATGAGAAGAAGGAGAAGGATGAGAAGAAGGATGAGAAGAAGGAGAAGGATGAGAAGAAGGAGAAGGATGAGAAGAAGGAGAAGGATGAGAAGAAGGAGAAGGATGAGAAGAAGGAGAAGGAGAAGGATGAGAAGAAGGAGAAGGAGAAGGATGAGAAGAAGGAGAAGGAGAACGATGAGAAGAAGGAGAAGGAGAAGGATGAGAAGATGGAGAAGGATGAGAGAAGGAGAAGGAGGAGGATGAGAAGAAGGAGAAGGAGAAGGAGAAGGATGAGAAGAAGGAGAAGGATGAGAAGAAGGAGAAGGATGAGAAGAAGGAGAAGCAGAAGGAGAAGGATGAGAAGAAGGAGAAGGATGAGAAGATAGAGAAGGAGAAGGATGAGAAGAAGGAGAAGGATGAGAAGAAGGAGAAGGAGAAGGATGAGAAGAAGGAGAAGGATGAGAAGAAGGAGAAGGATGAGAAGAAGGATGAGAAGAAGGATGAGAAGAAGGAGAAGGATGAGAAGAAGGATGAGAAGAAGGAGAAGGATGAGAAGAAGGAGAAGGATGAGAAGAAGGAGAAGGAGAAGGATGAGAGGAGGAGAAGGATGAGAAGAAGGATGAGAAGAAGGAGAAGGATGAGAAGAAGGAGAAGGATGAGAAGAAGGAGAAGGATGAGAAGGAGGAGAAGGATGAGAAGAAGGAGAAGGATGAGAAGAAGGAGAAGGATGAGAAGAAGGAGAAGGAGAAGCAGAAGGAGAAGGATGAGAAGAAGGAGAAGGAGAAGGATGAGAAGAAGGAGAAGGAGAAGGATGAGAAGAAGGAGAAGGAGAAGATGAGAAGAAGGAGAAGAATGAGAAGAAGGAGAAGGAAAAGGAGAAGGATGAGAAGATGGAGAAGGAGAAGGATGAGAAGAAGGAGAAGGATGAGAAGAAGGAGAAGAAGGAGAAGGATGAGAAGAAGGAGAAGGAGAAAAATGAGAAGAAGGAGAAGGATGAGAAGAAGGATGAGAAGAAGGATGAGAATAAGGAGAAGGATGAGAAGAAGGATGAGAAGAAGGAGAAGGATGAGAAGAAGGAGAAGGATGAGAAGAAGGAGAAGGAGAAGGATGAGAAGAAGGAGAAGGATGAGAAGAAGGCGAAGGAGAAGGATGAGAAGAAGGAGAAGGAGAAGGAGAAGGATGAGAAGAAGGAGAAGGATGAGAAGATGGAGAAGGAGAAGGATGAGAAGAAGGAGAAGGAGAAGGATGAGAAGAAGGAGAAGGAGAAGGATGAGAAGAAGGAGAAGGATGAGAAGAAGGAGAAGGAGAAGGATGAGAAGAAGGAGAAGGATGAGAAGAAGGAGAAGGAGAAGGATGAGAAGAAGGAGAAGGATGAGAAGAAGGAGAAGGATGAGAAGAAGGATGAGAAGAAGGATGAGAAGAAGGAGAAGGATGAGAAGAAGGATGATAAGAAGGAGAAGGATGAGAAGAAGGAGAAGGATGAGAAGAAGGAGAAGGATGAGAAGAAGGAGAAGGATGAGAAGAAGGAGAAGGAGAAGCAGAAGGAGAAGGATGAGAAGAAGGAGAAGGAGAAGGATGAGAAGAAGGAGAAGGAGAAGGATGAGAAGAAGGAGAAGGATGAGAAGAAGGAGAAGGATGAGAAGAAGGAGAAGCAGAAGGAGAAGGATGAGAAGAAGGAGAAGGATGAGAAGATAGAGAAGGAGAAGGATGAGAAGAAGGAGAAGGATGAGAAGAAGGAGAAGGAGAAGGATGAGAAGAAGGAGAAGGATGAGAAGAAGGAGAAGGATGAGAAGAAGGATGAGAAGAAGGATGAGAAGAAGGAGAAGGATGAGAAGAAGGATGAGAAGAAGGAGAAGGATGAGAAGAAGGAGAAGGATGAGAAGAAGGAGAAGGATGAGAAGAAGGAGAAGGAGAAGGATGAGAAGAAGGAGAAGGAGAAGGATGAGAAGAAGGAGAAGGAGAACGATGAGAAGAAGGAGAAGGAGAAGGATGAGAAGATGGAGAAGGATGAGAAGAAGGAGAAGGAGGAGGATGAGAAGAAGGAGAAGGAGAAGGATGAGAAGAAGGAGAAGGATGAGAAGAAGGAGAAGGAGAAGGATGAGAAGTAGGAGAAGGATGAGAAGAAGGAGAAGGAGAAGGAGAAGGATGAGAAGAAGGAGAAGGATGAGAAGAAGGAGAAGGATGAGAAGAAGGATGAGAAGAAGGAGAAGGATGAGAAGAAGGATGAGAAGAAGGAGAAGGATGAGAAGAAGGAGAAGGATGAGAAGAAGGAGAAGGATGAGAAGAAGGAGAAGGATGAGAAGAAGGAGAAGGAGAAGCAGAAGGAGAAGGATGAGAAGAAGGAGAAGGAGAAGGATGAGAAGAAGGAGAAGGATGAGAAGAAGGAAAAGGATGAGAAGAAGGAGAAGCAGAAGGAGAAGGATGAGAAGAAGGAGAAGGAGAAGGCTGAGAAGATGGAGAAGGAGAAGGATGAGAAGAAGGATGAGAAGAAGGAGAAGGAGAAGGATGAGAAGAAGGAGAAGGATGAGAAGAAGGAGAAGGATGAGAAGAAGGAGAAGGAGAAGGATGAGAAGAAGGAGAAGAAGGAGAAGGATGAGAAGAAGGATAAGAAGAAGGAGAAGGATGAGAAGAAGGAGAAGGATGAGAAGAAGGAGAAGGATGAGAAGAAGGAGAAGGATGAGAAGAAGGATGAGAAGAAGGATGAGAAGAAGGAGAAGGATGAGAAGAAGGACAGTTCTGTGACAGTTTCTGTCTATTTCTGACAGTTCTGGGACATTCACTCCATACAGCGGTTTCAACCGCTGTATGGAGGGAATGTCATAGAACTGTCAGAAATAGACTATTTCTGACAGTTCTGGGACATTCACTCCATACAGCGGTTGAAACATTGTATCTATTTGTTTCCATAAATGGATCCATTTATGGAAACAAATAGATACAATGTTTCAACCGCTGTATGGAGTGAGTGTCCCAGAACTGTCAGAAATAGATTATTTCTGACAGTTCTGGGACATTCACTCCATACAGCGGTTTCAACCGCTGTATGGAGGGAATGTCATAGAACTGTCAGAAATAGACGATTTCTGACAGTTCTGGGACATTCAATCCATACAGCGGTTGAAACATTGTATCTATTTGTTTCCATAAATGGATCCATTTATGGAAACAAATAGATACAATGTTTCAACCGCTGTATGGAGTGAATGTCCCAGAACTGTCAGAAATAGACTATTTCTGACAGTTCTGGGACATTCACTCCATACAGCGGTTTCAACCACTGTATGGAGGGAATGTTATAGAACTGTCAGAAATAGACTATTTCTGACAGTTCTGGGACATTCACTCCATACAGCGGTTGAAACATTGTATCTATTTGTTTCCGTAAATGGATCCATTTATGGAAACAAATAGATACAATGTTTCAACCGCTGTATGGAGTGAGTGTCCCAGAACTGTCAGAAATAGACTATTTCTGACAGTTCTGGGACATTCTCTCCATACAGAGGTTAAAACATTGTATCTATTTGTTTCCATAAATGGATCCATTTATGGAAACAAATAGATACAATGTTTCAACCGCTGTATGGAGGGAATGTCCCAGAACTGTCAGAAATAGTCTATTTCTGACAGTTCTGGGACATTCACTCCATACAGCGGTTTCAACCGCTGTATGGAGGGAATGTCATAGAACTGTCAGAAATAGACTATTTCTGACAGTTCTGGGACACTCACTCCATACAGCGGTTGAAACATTGTATCTATTTGTTTCCATAAATGGATCCATTTATGGAAACAAATAGATACAATGTTTCAACCGCTGTATGGAGGGAATGTCCCAGAACTGTCAGAAATAGTCTATTTCTGACAGTTCTGGGACATTCACTCCATACAGCGGTTTCAGCCGCTGTATGGAGGGAATGTCCCAGAACTGTCAGAAATAGTCTATTTCTGACAGTTCTGGGACATTCACTCCATACAGCGGTTTCAACCGCTGTATGGAGGGAATGTCCCAGAACTGTCAGAAATAGTCTATTTCTGACAGTTCTGGGACATTCCCTCCATACAGCGGTTGAAACATTGTATCTATTTGTTTCCATAAATGGATCCATTTATGGAAACAAATAGATACAATGTTTCAACCGCTGTATGGAGGGAATGTCCCAGAACTGTCAGAAATAGTCTATTTCTGACAGTTCTGGGACATTCACTCCATACAGCGGTTGAAACCGCTGTATGGAGGGAATGTCATAGAACTGTCAGAAATAGTCTATTTCTGACAGTTCTGGGACATTCACTCCATACAGCGGTTGAAACATTGTATCTATTTGTTTCCATAAATGGATCCATTTATGGAAACAAATAGATACAATGTTTCAACCGCTGTATGGAGGGAATGTCCCAGAACTGTCAGAAATAGACTATTTCTGACAGTTCTGGGACATTCACTCCATACAGCGGTTTCAGCCGCTGTATGGAGGGAATGTCCCAGAACTGTCAGAAATAGTCTATTTCTGACAGTTCTGGGACATTCACTCCATACAGCGGTTTCAACCGCTGTATGGAGGGAATGTCCCAGAACTGTCAGAAATAGTCTATTTCTGACAGTTCTGGGACATTCACTCCATACAGCGGTTGAAACATTGTATCTATTTGTTTCCATAAATGGATCCATTTATGGAAACAAATAGATACAATGTTTCAACCGCTGTATGGAGGGAATGTCCTAGAACTGTCATAAATAGTCTATTTCTGACAGTTCTGGGACATTCCCTCCATACAGCGGTTGAAACATTGTATCTATTTGTTTCCATAAATGGATCCATTTATGGAAACAAATAGATACAATGTTTCAACCGCTGTATGGAGGGAATGTCCCAGAACTGTCAGAAATAGACTATTTATGACAGTTCTGGGACATTCACTCCATACAGCGGTTGAAACCGCTGTATGGAGGGAATGTCCCAGAACTGTCAGAAATAGTCTATTTCTGACAGTTCTGGGACATTCACTCCATACAGCGGTTTCAACCGCTGTATGGAGGGAATGTCCCAGAACTGTCAGAAATAGTCTATTTCTGACAGTTCTGGGACATTCACTCCATACAGCGGTTGAAACATTGTATCTATTTGTTTCCATAAATGGATCCATTTATGGAAACAAATAGATACAATGTTTCAACCGCTGTATGGAGGGAATGTCCCAGAACTGTCAGAAATAGACTATTTATGACAGTTCTGGGACATTCCCTCCATACAGCGGTTTCCGGCAAAAAGTGTATGTGCAGAGTTCCTCTATTCTGCAGATACACTTAGAGGAGCTCTGCAGATACACTTAGAGGAGCTCTGCACATACACTTTTTGCCGGCTTGGAATTAATCTTATTTTCATCCTACTTCTTCTTCTTCTTCTTCTTCTTCTTCATCCTCATCCTCATCCTCAGAAGAAGAAGAAGAGGATGAGGATGAGGATGAGGATGAAGAAGAAGAAGAAGAAGTAGGATGAAAATAAGAATAATTCCAAGCCGGCAAAAAGTGTATGTGCAGAGTTCCTCTATTCTGCAGATACACTTAGAGGAGCTCTGCAGATACACTTAGAGGAGCTCTGCACATACACTTTTTGCCGGCTTGGAATTATTCTTATTTTCATCCTACTTCTTCTTCTTCTTCTTCATACTCATCCTCGTCCTCTTCTTCTTCTGAGGATGAGGATGAGGATGAAGAAGAAGAAGAAGAAGAAGAAGTAGGATGAAAATAAGATTAATTCCAAGCCGGCAAAAAGTGTATGTGCAGAGCTCCTCTAAGTGTATCTGCAGAGCTCCTCTAAGTGTATCTGCAGAATAGAGGAACTCTGCACATACACTTTTTGCCGGCTTGGAATTATTCTTATTTTCATCCTACTTCTTCTTCTTCTTCATCCTCATCCTCTTCTTCTTCTTCTTCTGAGGATGAGGATGAGGATGAAGAAGTAGAAGAAGAAGAAGAAGTAGGATGAAAATAAGAATTCCAAACCGGCAAAAAGTGTATGTGCAGAGTTCCTCTATTTCTGACAGTTCTCTGACAGCTTCTTCACATGTACAGCGGTTGAAACATCTGTATCCTAAATGTAAACTAATAGATACAATGTTTCAACCGCTTTACATGTGTTCCTTCTGTCAGAGAACTGTCAGAAATAGCGGAGCTCACTGCAGGGACACTTTTGCCGGCTGATCGGGAAATATTCGATTCGCGCACCCGAAGTAGGCAAAATTTCGGATTCGACGCGAATCGAATATTTCCTGAAATTCGTATCGAATTCCGGTTCGCCTGGTTCGATTCGCTCATCTCTAATCATTATCATTTTGTAAAGGATTTTCAGAAACAATAACTACCCATGTCAAACGGTCTAGTTGATTCTGTTAGGGGCTGAGGCTGTGGACACAAATAAACAGAACTAGATCATGTATATTAGTTATATTTTAGTTCCATTAGGGTTAATTAAGACTTCCTGCACCCATGAGCAATAGTACCCCAGTCTGTTCAGAGCACACAGTGAAATTTACCTAGGACCTAGAAATTTTTCTAGGATCAGTAACATATAGAACATCTGCAAGACCACATGACCATGGGTTACAGTTTGTATACATAGACAAATTGATTCCCCTCTGCAGGGGATTTAGTGAAACTAGAGGAATTGTAAAACTAATATAATTAAGATCCTATGCCCTAATAATGACAATATGAATATGTGGATTGGGATATCAATAGTTTTGTCCATAACAAATTAGATTAGGGTTTTCATTATTTTCTTGCTAAATTTGTAATAATGCAGGCTTTTATGTTTAGAAATATAGTTATATGTATCTGTTATAGTCATATATTTTGTTATAAATATAAATTAATGTATAGCCATCTTAATGCACTTTAATGACATAATAAATGGACATTGTGGTAATGTGTTGATATCTTCAAGTTGTTTAGGTTGATGAAATCTACCTGCTTACATGTGCCTATTGATATGCAGACTAATGTGATTAATATTCTATATGGAAGGGTTTGATAAGGAGGGAACACTCCCCTTTTGAGAGTGACCTATGCAGATAAACAATATCTGTGTAGCCTGGTACCCATGGTCCCTAGTGTGTCTTTTCAGATTAAACAAATAGGGCAGAGCGTCAGGTAATTAATTCATCACGTTACCACTGTTTGTGAGAGCGGTAGCCTTTTGTATGATTTCCTGGACTTTTACTATCTTAATTAAATGTGATATCTGGGCCATTGGATTTTTTTAGTTCTCCTTTCTTTTTGGTGACATGAGGAACTTTTAGATATCATTTGGTTGAAGTGAGGAGTCCGATGGATGACAACTATTAATTTATATGATATATTTTGTGGATGCTCTTGGGCTGGATATATTCCATATAAGCTTTTATTTCATTCCTGGCATTGCAGAATCAAAATTTTATATTTATTTAACAAAAAATGCAAATTAACTTTTGATATTTGGAGACCTGGCCATTTGTCTTTGATTTGCAGAGGACATTTAAATTGGATGTTGATAAGCAGAGAGTTTAATTTATATTGCTGTCTCTGATGGGGGTGCTGCTTATGATGGAGTGCGGCTTTGAATGAGTGCAGAGCAGTTAAACACAGCAGTTGAACTAAAGCAGGAGAACTCAAGCAGCAGGAAGACACAACAACAGCAAGAAACTCTACTGCATGCTGGACAGACTGCAAGGAAACACCCTGGGAAACATCTCTTACACACCTGAGTCCCACTCCGTGTACCTTTATATAATACACCCCTCTTCTGCTCTTCATATTACTATCCTCTGTTCACAAATCTCATTTCTTTACCCCTCTGCTCCACCCCAAAACTTGTACATCTCCCCTTCATTGCTATCATCTCCCTACTATTGCTTTCATCACCTCCCCAAAATGCCTCTTCCACTCCTCCTTCTCATTTTCCTCTCCTCTGTTCCCAAAATCCATTCACTATATCCCTCTGCTCCTCCCAAACATTTGTATATTGTGCCCTCACTGCTTCCCTCACCCATTTATGGCACCCACCACCTCCTCCTATTACTCCACTCTCCCACTGACCCCAACACCTCCACTAGTAGTTTCTCACGCTCCTGCACATCCCGCTCCCATGCCACCTTTCTCACCCTTCTCCTCCTCATAACCGCGGGGGACATCTCCCCGAATCCTGGCCCTCCACCACCTCCCTCACCCGCACAAAACCCTCCCACCTCCACGTCCTGCCACAACCCCCGCAACTTAGTATCTGTCCCCCTGCTCCCTAAAATCTCCCCCCCGTTTTCATGTGCACTCCTGAACGCCCGATCGGTGTGCAACAAGCTTACCGCCATCCACGACCTCTTTGTTTCCCGCTCCCTCAACCTCCTGGCGATTACGGAAACCTGGATCCAGCCCACTGACTCTACCTCCCCTGCTGCACTCTCCTACGGCGGTCTCACCTGGACCCACTCACCCAGGCCCAACGGTCGTAAAGGTGGTGGGGTTGGCCTGCTCCTATCACCGCTGAGCACCTTCCGAGTCCTCCCAAACCCCCCCTCCCTATCCTTCTCCTCCTTCGAGGCCCACTGCGTCCGACTATTCTCCCCAACCCCCCTGAAGATTGCTGTGATACACCGGCCTCCTGGATCCATACCCCGCTTCCTGGAAGACTTCTCCTCCTGGCTACCCTTCTTCCTCTCCTCTGAGCTACCCACTATCATCCTTGGGGATTTCAACATCCCTGTCAACCTCGACAACCCGGACACAGCCCGTCTCCTCCACTTAACCTCCTCCTTTGCACTTGCACAGTGCATACAATCCACCACCCACTCCGACGGTAATATCCTTGATCTTGTCTTCTCCAACCGCTGCGCTCCCCACAACCTCACTAACACCCCCTTCCCTCTCTCTGACCACAACCTGATCACCTTCTCTATCTCCTCATCCTCCAACGCCTACCCCTCCAAATGTCACACTACTACCAGCCGTAACCTCCGCAACCTTAACCCTGCCTCCTTCCACTCCGCAGTTGATCAACTCCATGACAGCATCCTCCCCCTGTCCTGCCCCGACTTGGCTATGACCGCCTACAACAATGCGCTGTCAACGGCCCTTGACTCACTAGCGCCTTTAACCACACGCAACATCAGACCCCGACCGCTCCAGCCCTGGCAGACTGATCACACCAAAACCCTCAAACGACACAGTCGTGCCCTGGAGCGACTATGGCGCAAAACCAAATCCCAACAAGCCTTCACCCGATACAAATCTGCCTTCCACACCTACACCTCCTTCCTCCATACTGCCAAACAAGCCTACTTCCTGACCCTCATCAAGGCCCTCTCCTCCAATCCTCGCCGACTCTTCTCCACCTTCAACTCTCTACTCTCGCCACCCCCACCTCCACCCAGCACCTCACTCACTGCCCTTGAGATTGCCAATCACTTCAAAAACAAGATTGACACAATTCGCAAGGACATTGCCGCAACTCACACGCCTTCTCAACCCGTCCCCTCTCACACAGCTACCCCCTCATCCCCCCTCCCCCTCGACATAACCCACAGGGACTTCGTCGCTGCTCAAACTCCCTCCAACCCCCTTCCCCCTCACTCAGCTACCCCCTCTACACCCCTCTCCCACGGCCCCACCACTGCTCTGACCTCCTCTCCCACCCCACCCTACATTCCTCATACTGAAGCTCCCCCAACACTCCGCACCTTTGACCTTACTACCATCGAAGAAGTCTCCAAGATCCTCTCTGATGCCCGCCTCACCACCTGCCCCCTTGACCCTATCCCCACACAACTCCTACAACCTCCCTCCCCCTCCATCCTACGCTCCCTCACCCACATCTTCAATCTCTCCCTCTCCTCCGGCACTTTCCCTTCCCCTCTGAAACATGCACACATCACCCCCATACTTAAAAAGCCCTCCCTGGACCCCAATGACCCGAACAACCTCAGACCCATCTCCCTGCTCCCATTTACATCTAAACTCCTCGAGCGCCTAGTCTACGCCCGCCTATGCTCTCACCTCAACGACAACAACCTCCTCGATCCCCTACAGTCCGGCTTCCGTCCCCTACACTCCACCGAAACTGCCTTACTCAAACTCTCCAACGACCTGCTAACCGCCAAAGCTAATGGCCACTATTCAGTGCTCCTACTCCTTGACCTCTCTGCGGCCTTTGACACAGTCGACCACCCCCTCCTCCTCAAAAAACTACACTCCCTCGGCCTCAGAGATTCTGCTCTCTCCTGGCTCTCATCCTACCTGTCACAACGCTCTTTCAGCGTTACCTATAATGCCACCACCTCCCTCTCACTCCCCCTCTCTGTTGGGGTCCCCCAAGGCTCTGTCCTCGGGCCCCTTCTCTTCTCCATCTACACCTCCTCCCTTGGCCAACTCATACACTCTCACGGCTTCAACTACCACCTCTATGCCGACGACACACAAATCTATCTCTCAACCCCCCACCTCACCCCCTCGGTCTCCGCCCGAATCACACACCTGTTGAGCGACATATCAGACTGGATGTCGCTCCACTTCCTTAAACTGAACCTCTCCAAAACCGAGTTTCTTGTCTTCCCTCCAGCCCGGACACCACCCCCCATTGACTTCTCCATCATGTCCAACAACGCCACCATCAAACCCGCCCCGCAGGCCAGAGTACTTGGTGTCATTTTGGACTCCAACCTATCCTTCCAGCCCCAAGTCCACTCTTTAACAAACTCATGCAGACTCCACCTCCGCAACATCGCCAAAATCCGCACGTTCCTAACTCCAGAAACCACTAAACAGCTCATCCACTCCCTCATCATATCGCGACTCGACTACTGCAACTCCCTCCTCACTGGCCTGCCTCACCGCTGGCTATCCCCGCTTCAGTCCATCCTGAATACGGCTGCCAGACTCATTCACCTTTCCAACCGCTCCGTTTCCGCCACCCCCCTCTGCCAATCCCTCCACTGGCTTCCGATTGCGCAACGGATCAAATTCAAAATCCTAACACTGACGTACAAAGCTGTCCACCATACTGCCCCGAACTACATCACCGACCTAATATCCAAGTACTGCCCAACACGCACACTCCGCTCCTCACAAGACCTCCTTCTCTCTAGTTCCCTGGTCTCCTCCTCCCATGCCCGCCTCCAGGACTTCTCCAGGGTGTCACCCATCCTCTGGAACTCCCTGCCCCAACCCATCAGATTATCACCTACTCTCCTCTCCTTTAGGCGCACCCTGAAAACCCATCTCTTCAGGGAAGCCTACCCCGCCCCCTGCTAACTTGCCGACCTCCTCCACTCTTCCTACCACTCCATCCCCCACAGCTATCTCCTCCTGTGCCACCATCCCCTCCCTCCTAGATTGTAAGCTTGAAAGAGCAGGGCCCTCGATCCCCTCATGTTTTGCATTGTATTGGTATTGTTCTGTCACATGTTCTGTCCCCCTTTGTAATGTACAGCGCTGAGCGAACTATTGGCGCTTTATAAATACTGAATAATAATAATAATAATAATATTGAAAACATCAAGTTAAAAGACTAAAGGACATTTATTTATTTATGAATTAATATATTCATTTATTTGTAAGCTGCTCTTATCACAATATATTTTTAATTTTGTATTATTCTTAGGTATAAAGCAGGGCATTTTACTTTGCATGTAGTAAGGTCATGTTGCAATAAAGCAAGGAAGCTTAGAAAAGTCTCTGCAGTGTATTATTTTGCTTTACCAGTGATGGGAACTCTTAAAGCATAAGTATACCAAGACATTTTGGACAATTTCATGCTCTTATCTTTGTGGGAACAGTTTGGGGATGGCCCCTTTCTGTTCCAACATGACTGTGCACCAGTGCACAAAGCAAAGTCCATAGAGACATAGACATAGATAGAGTTTGGGGTGGAGGAACTTGATTGGTCTGCACTGAGTTCTGACCTCAACCCAATATAACACCTTTGGGATGAATTAGGGTAGAGACTGCGAGCCAGGCCTTCTCATCTGACATCAGTGCCTGACCTCACAAATGCGGTTCTAGAAGAATGGTCAAACATTCCCATAGACACACTCTTAAACCTTGTGGACAGCCTTCCCAGAAGACTTGAAGCTGCTATAGCTGCAAAGCGTGAACCAACTCAATATTGAGCCCTAAGGACTAAGACTGGGATGCCATTAATATTCCTGTGCGTGTACACGCAGCCGTCCCAATACTTTTGGCAATATAGTGTATATATATTGTGACAGTGTGGCGATCTGTCACCCAGGATTCTCAACTAGGCAGGTTGAGGGGCTCCAGGCTAAGTGTTTGATACGGAGGAAAGTGGCTTTTCACTTTCCTCCTTTGTTTGTAAGGTCTGTTTTGGGATCTGGAGCCTGGAGATTTCAAAGAGATCTGGGAGGGATGAAATCTCCAATCCTGGGACCAGGTGTTGGAATAGGCCAGGAGACTGATTGCACAGGTGTGTGCAGGCCTTTAGATAGAGTCAGGACCAGGATTCTGGGCTCCACCCCGGCAGATAGGAGTCAGGAGGGCTCCACCCCGGCAGATAGGAGTCAGGAGGGCTCCATCTGGAAGACTGGAAGTCAGGTGGGCTCCACCTAGGAGAGGTGGAAGCCAAAAGCAGCAAGGGGCTGCTAGAGACTAGCTGTGTGCTAGTGGGCAGCTGTGTGCACGGGCCATAATTGTTGAAGAAGTCTGCAGGAGACAAACAGCAAGCTGAGTGTAAGCCAGGAGGCTGAATCATTGTTTTGTTTGATGGTGGATACCCCTGTGTGGGAAACTTCTGTTTTGAACTTTCGTTTAAATAAAAGTGGGCTAAAAAGGCCCTGAAAAGAAAGCGAGTAGCTGTGTGCGTTTAAAAGCTCTACCACTTTGAAGTGAGTTCCCACTATATATATATATATATATATATATATATATATAGTATATCTCATGTACCCTGGTGTTGTGGACTTCAGTATAGCACAATATGTGCTTTAAATTGCTGTATTTCACAAATTGTACTTTAGACATATCTGCATTGCACTGTTCCTTATTTGTGAATACTTCTGTGTGTGTGTCTAGGTTCTCTTGACATTTAGAAATTTGTTGCCTATTGTATACAGTTATTAGAAACATATCTTGGAGATCTTTTAGATACGGGGGAAAAAGTGGGGCAGAGTTAGTTTTAATGGGGATTACGTACACCTACAGGATATGGATTTAAATTTGTGTTGTCAAAAAAAGGGGACATGGATGTTGTCTGGATTGTTTTGATTAATTTTTTTTTGTAATATCTAAAGGTTTGTTTAATACCTTAAATAAAGTATGTTTTCCAATAATAGTAGTTGTTTTGCTTGTGGTTGAGTGTTTCACCAATTCCAATATTACAGCTTTTTAGCCACCACCTTTTAAAAAAAAAATGTCTTTGCAGACAGCATTGCAGCATTGCAGGGAGAAAAAAAATCTACCACATTAATGAATGCATCCTATTATGTGTTGATCTGGGGCTAGTTGTAAATATGTTTATTTGTAAAACCTCCTAAACATTGTATTATGAATGCATTCGTGTGGGCAAGCAGTTAAGTGTACCCAAGTAAAGTTAAAGCGACCCCAAATCTTGTTAAAAAGATGGAATATGTGCCAGCCTGTAGCAAGAGAACCTATACTGGCAGGTGGGCAGCCAGTGAATTATCTACTCTTTTGCAAAGCTAAGTACACCGCTACTATCTGAAGCTTCTGGGAGTCTTTACTTGCTACATCACTACAGGATGCAAAGTAATATATCAGACATAGAGGAGAAACGCAGCAAGAAAGTAAAGAATTCACTAGCATCTTTTTAACATAATAAAATAGTAATTTAAGTACACTTCATAATAAAATGTATTTTGCACTTCATCACAAAGTAATACTGTTAATGTTACTGATTCCAGGTGCTCAACAATGATATATTTCAGGGCAGGTAGGGTTGGATTGTGTAAAAAAGAGCCTGATGCAGGATATATGAGTATCTAAACATGATGTTAAATGTTAAATGATCTTTCAAGGCAAAAAATGAAAAACGTCTATAGCAATGTGTGACGGACCTCTGTCACCCCGAATGGGTGATTCCATCAGAAAAACTGCTTTCTCGCCGCTGGGACACAGGACCAAGGTATTATAACTGGGCATCTCGCCCAAGATTAGGCGACACTAGCTTAGGTGCAAAAGCTGGAATGCTTTATTGAACAGAAATACAGGCTTTTAAACACGTCAGAAATAGGGGCAGTCCCCACATGAACAGTAAAAAAACAAATATTACACATTGGGATAAACATCACGCACTGATTAGATAATGAGGTCAAGTTGACACAAGGCTAATCCCATCATGTAGGAACCTTAAAGAGGACTAGCCACTAAAAACAATAGCTGACTCAATAAACTGAATTAACAATGGGACAAATACACAATGGTAAACACTAGAGATGAGCGAATCGAAGTATCCGAAGTGGAATTCGAGTCGAATATCGGAAAAATTTCGATTCGTGCCGAATCCGAAAAATAGCCTAATTCGGACGCGCGAATCGAAATTTTTCAGAAAATGGCGGCTGACATGTGCGGCGACGGAGCGGGGATGTCTGGGAAGGCGCGCAGACAAGGCGCGCTGACCCATAATGCATTCCTCAACTACATGTGATCGCATCAGCCAATCAGCCAATCAGCAGCCAGCCAGCCAGCACTGTGTAATGGTCGAGCTATAAATAGCGGCCATTTTGGAATTCTTCATTTGCCTGCAGTTATTGAACAGAGGCAGACCGCTCTGTACTAGGGACAGGGACAGAGTTAGGGCCACAGAAACGATAATTGGGGACAGAGAAAAGTTACTTAGGGACAGAGAACCATTACTCAGGGACACAGACTTGTTAATGAGGGCCACAGAATCGTTATTTAGGGACAAAGAAACGCTAGTTAGGGCCACAGAATTCATACTCAGGGACAGACAGAATTGTTACTCAGTGCCAGAGAATTGTTACTTAGGGCCACAGAAACGTTATTAGGGCCACAGAATTTTTACTCAGGGACAGACAGAATTGTTACTGAGTGCCAGAGAATTGTTACTCAGGGACAGACAGAATTGTTACTGAGTGCCAGAGAATTGTTACTTAGGGCCACAGAAACTTTAATTAGGGCCACAGAATTTTTACTCAGGGACAGACAGAATTGTTACTGAGTGCCAGAGAATTGTTACTCAGGGACAGACAAAATTGTTACTGAGTGCCAGAGAATTGTTACTTAGGGCCACAGAAACTTTACTTAGGGCCACAGAATTTTTACTCAGGGACAGACAGAATTGTTACTGAGTGCCAGAGAATTGTTACTCAGGGACAGACAGAATTGTTACTGAGTGCCAGAGAATTGTTACTCAGGGCCCCAGAAACTTTACTTAGGGCCACAGAATTTTTACTCAGGGACAGACAGAATTGTTACTGAGTGCCAGAGAATTGTTACTCAGGGACAGACAGAATTGTTACTGAGTGCCAGAGAATTGTTACTTAGGGCCACAGAAACTTTACTTAGGGCCACAGAATTGTTACTCGCACAGACACAGAATTGTTACTCGCACAGACACAGAATTGTTACTGAAGGCCACAGAACTGTTACTTAGGGCCACAGAATTGTTACTCGCACAGACACAGAATTGTTACTCGCACAGACACAGAACTGTTACTGAGGGACACAGAACTGTTACTTAGGGCCACAGAATTGTTACTCGCACAGACACAGAATTGTTACTCAGGGCCACAGAACTGTTACTTAGGGACAAAGAAACGCTAGTTAGGGCCACAGAATTCATACTCAGGGACAGACAGAATTGTTACGGAGTGCCAGAGAATTGTTACTCAGGGCCACAGAAACTTTACTTAGGGCCACAGAATTTTTACTCAGGGACAGACAGAATTGTTACTGAGTGCCAGAGAATTGTTACTCAGGGACAGACAGAATTGTTACGGAGTGCCAGAGAATTGTTACTCAGGGCCCCAGAAACTTTACTTAGGGCCACAGAATTTTTACTCAGGGACAGACAGAATTGTTACTGAGTGCCAGAGAATTGTTACTCAGGGACAGACAGAATTGTTACTGAGTGCCAGAGAATTGTTACTTAGGGCCACAGAAACTTTACTTAGGGCCACAGAATTGTTACTCGCACAGACACAGAATTGTTACTCGCACAGACACAGAATTGTTACTGAAGGCCACAGAACTGTTACTTAGGGCCACAGAATTGTTACTCGCACAGACACAGAATTGTTACTCGCACAGACACAGAACTGTTACTGAGGGACACAGAACTGTTACTTAGGGCCACAGAATTGTTACTCGCACAGACACAGAATTGTTACTCAGGGCCACAGAACTGTTACTTAGGGACAAAGAAACGCTAGTTAGGGCCACAGAATTCATACTCAGGGACAGACAGAATTGTTACGGAGTGCCAGAGAATTGTTACTCAGGGCCACAGAAACTTTACTTAGGGCCACAGAATTTTTACTCAGGGACAGACAGAATTGTTACTGAGTGCCAGAGAATTGTTACTCAGGGACAGACAGAATTGTTACGGAGTGCCAGAGAATTGTTACTCAGGGCCACAGAAACTTTACTTAGGGCCACAGAATTTTTACTCAGGGACAGACAGAATTGTTACTGAGTGCCAGAGAATTGTTACTCAGGGACAGACAGAATTGTTACTGAGTGCCAGAGAATTGTTACTTAGGGCCACAGAAACTTTACTTAGGGCCACAGAATTGTTACTCGCACAGACACAGAATTGTTACTCGCACAGACACAGAACTGTTACTGAGGGCCACAGAAACTTTACTTAGGGCCACAGAATTGTTACTCGCACAGACACAGAATTGTTACTCAGGGCCACAGAACTGTTACTTAGGGACAAAGAAACGCTAGTTAGGGCCACAGAATTCATACTCAGGGACAGACAGAATTGTTACGGAGTGCCAGAGAATTGTTACTCAGGGCCACAGAAACTTTACTTAGGGCCACAGAATTTTTACTCAGGGACAGACAGAATTGTTACTGAGTGCCAGAAAATTGTTACTCAGGGACAGACAGAATTGTTACGGAGTGCCAGAGAATTGTTACTCAGGGACAGACAGAATTGTTACTGAGTGCCAGAGAATTGTTACTTAGGGCCACAGAAACTTTAATTAGGGCCACAGAATTTTTACTCAGGGACAGACAGAATTGTTACTGAGTGCCAGAGAATTGTTACTCAGGGACAGACAGAATTGTTACGGAGTGCCAGAGAATTGTTACTCAGGGCCACAGAAACTTTACTTAGGGCCACAGAATTTTTACTCAGGGACAGACAGAATTGTTACTGAGTGCCAGAGAATTGTTACTCAGGGACAGACAGAATTGTTACGGAGTGCCAGAGAATTGTTACTCACGGCCACAGAAACTTTACTTAGGGCCACAGAATTTTTACTCAGGGACAGACAGAATTGTTACTGAGTGCCAGAGAATTGTTACTCAGGGACAGACAGAATTGTTACTGAGTGCCAGATAATTGTTACTTAGGGCCACAGAAACGTTATAAGGGCCACAGAATTGTTACTCAGGGACAGACAGAATTGTTACTGAGTGCCAGAGAATTGTTAATTAGGGCCACAGAAACTTTAGTTAGGGCCACAGAATTGTTACTCAGGGACAGACACAGAATTGTTACTGAGGGCCACAGAACTGTTACTTAGGGCCACAGAATTGTTACTCGCACAGACACAGAATTGTTACTCGCACAGACACAGAATTGTTACTGAGGACCACAGAACTGTTACTTAGGGCCACAGAATTGTTACTCGCACAGACACAGAATTGTTACACAGGGACACAGAACTGTTACTGAGGGCCACAGAACCGTTACTTAGGGCCACAGAATTGTTACTCGCACAGACACAGAATTGTTACTCGCACAGACACAGAATTGTTACTGAGGGCCACAGAACTGTTACTTGGGGCCACAGAAACGTTAATCAGGGACACAGAATTGTTACTGAGGGCCACAGAACTGTTACTTAGGGCCACAGAATTGTTACTCGCACAGACACAGAATTGTTACACAGGGACACAGAACTGTTACTGAGGGCCACAGAACCGTTACTTAGGGCCACAGAATTGTTACTCGCACAGACAGAATTGTTACTCGCACAGACACAGAATTGTTACTCGCACAGACACAGAATTGTTACTCAGGGACACAGAACTGTTACTGAGGGCCACAGAACTGTTACTTAGGGCCACAGAATTGTTACTCGCACAGACACAGAATTCTTACTCGCACAGACACAGAATTGTTACTCAGGGAAACAGAACTGTTACTGAGGGCCACAGAACTGTTACTTAGGGCCACAGAATTGTTTCTCGCACAGACACAGAATTGTTACTCGCACAGACACAGAATTGTTACTGAGGGCCACAGAACTGTTACTTGGGGCCACAGAAACGTTAATCAGGGACACAGAATTGTTACTGAGGGCCACAGAACTGTTACTTAGGGCCACAGAATTGTTACTCGCACAAACACAGAATTGTTACTCAGGGACACAGAATTGTTACTCAGGGACACATAATCGTTTAATTAAAGAGTATGTCAGACAACATGCAGAGGAGTGGCAGAGGAGGCAATGTTTTAGGAGCGAGCAGACGTGGCAGCAGAGGAAGGGGTCGAGGCAGCACTATTCGCAGCCAGAGGCCAGTGCTCCCGGTGTCATCCAGCGGTCGTGTCTCCACCGACAACCCTGCCGTCATCGATTGGTTGGCTCGGTCGTCTTCCTCTTCCCAGGTCACCTCTGACACCTACAGCCAATGGTCGGTGGGTACGTCAGACACAACCGTTAGTTGGCATGGCCCGGGACCAAGCCCACTGAAATCACGTGTCCTCTACCTGCCCCTGTCCTTTGGTGTTCCCTCACCAAGCGAAGTATCGCATGCTGTGGGCTCAGCCCCACTGTACAGTGAGGAAGAGCTAACAGAGGGCGGTCAGGAACGGGGGGAGACATCCGCCTTTTCAGCAGCTAGGCGAAGAAGTAGTGGCGAGGAGAGTGGCCCGGTAGCCGGTCTAGAGACAGGTCTGTCTCCTGACCCAGACGCAGCCGAGGGGGCTAGTAGTGAGGCGGAGACCCTACTTGATGATGAGGAGGTTGATCGCACTTGGCAGCCTCGTCGTCATCAGGCAATTTCTTCCGCATCATCAGGAGAAGAGGGTGGCAGCTTGGCAGTGAGCGAAACAGTCGGTGGGTTGCCCAGGAGACAGCAGCAGGGTCGCAGCAGTGTCAGTGGAAGCAGTGTCAGTGGAGCCAAACGGCCACGGAGTAGAGCACCAGCTCCACTGCAGCCTACCACCATGGCCAGTAGATGTGCCGGTGTGCACGGAGGAAGCAGCAGTCAGCCAGTGAGGAGTATCGGGGGCAAAGTTTCCTACTCGGCGGTGTGGCAATTTTTCGTCAAGCCGCCCGAGGAAGTAAACGTAGCCGTATGTCGACTATGTGGCCAGAAAGTCAAGCGTGGCCAGGGAGCCCATGTTGGGACTATTTGGGCCATGTTGGGACAATGGGAGACCTCCCATTGCTGCTGTCTCCATCGCCACACTCTGCCATGTGCCACTTTCAGGTCTCCTCACACACTGCTGGTGTGTTGAATTTTTTGACATAGGGTGCTGGCAGATTACGGGCCTCCCATAGCTGCTGCCAGGCCCCTAATCTGCCATAGGCCCCTATATACCGCCTCCTCATGCTGCTGCCAGGTCCAGAGTCTGTCATGGGTCCCTGTACGGCCTCCCATTGCTGCTGTCTCCATCGCCACACCCTGCCATGTGCCACTTTCAGGTCTCCTCACACTGCTGGTGTGTAGAATTTTTTGACATAGGGTGCTGGCAGATTACGGGCCTCCCATAGCTGCTGCCAGGCCCCTAATCTGCCATAGGCCCCTATATACCGCCTCCTCATGCTGCTGCCAGGTCCAGAGTCTCTCATGGGTCCCTGTACGGCCTCCCATTGCTGCTGTCTCCATCGCCACACTCTGCCATGTGCCACTTTCAGGTCTCCTCACACACTGCTGGTGTGTAGAATTTTTTGACATAGGGTGCTGGCAGATTACGGGCCTCTCATAGCTGCTGCCAGGCCCCTAATCTGCCATAGGCCCCTATATACCGCCTCCTCATGCTGCTGCCAGGTCCAGAGTCTCTCATGGGTCCCTGTACGGCCTCCCATTGCTGCTGTCTCCATCGCCACACTCTGCCATGTGCCACTTTCAGGTCTCCTCACACACTGCTGGTGTGTTGAATTTTTTGACATAGGGTGCTGGCATATTACGGGCCTCCCATAGCTGCTGCCAGGCCCCTAATCTGCCATGGGCCCCTATATACCGCCTCCTCATGCTGCTGCCAGGTCCACAGTGTCTCATGCCATGTGCCACTTTCAGGTCTCCTCACACTGCTGGTGTGTTGAATTTTTTGACATAGGGTGCTGGCAGATTATGGGCCTCCTATAGCTGCTGCCAGGCCCCTAATCTGCCATAGGCCCCTATATACCGCCTCCTCATGCTGCTGCCAGGTCCAGAGTCTCTCATGGGTCCCTGTACGGCCTCCCATTGCTGCTGTCTCCATCGCCACACTCTGCCATGTGCCACTTTCAGGTCTCCTCACACTGCTGGTGTGTAGAATTTTTTGACATAGGGTGCTGGCAGATTACGGGCCTCCTATAGCTGCTGCCAGGCCCCTAATCTGCCATAGGCCCCTATATACCGCCTCCTCATGCTGCTGCCAGGTCCAGAGTCTGTCATGGGTCCCTGTACGGCCTCCCATTGCTGCTGTCTCCATCGCCACACTCTGCCATGTGCCACTTTCAGGTCTCCTCACACTGCTGGTGTGTAGAATTTTTTGACATAGGGTGCTGGCAGATTACGGGCCTCCCATAGCTGCTGCCAGGCCCCTAATCTGCCATAGGCCCCTATATACCGCCTCCTCATGCTGCTGCCAGGTCCAGAGTCTCTCATGGGTCCCTGTACGGCCTCCCATTGCTGCTGTCTCCATCGCCACACTCTGCCATGTGCCACTTTCAGGTCTCCTCACACACTGCTGGTGTGTTGAATTTTTTGACATAGGGTGCTGGCATATTACGGGCCTCCCATAGCTGCTGCCAGGCCCCTAATCTGCCATAGGCCCCTATATACCGCCTCCTCATGCTGCTGCCAGGTCCAGAGTCTGTCATGGGTCCCTGTACGGCCTCCCATTGCTGCTGTCTCCATCGCCACACTCTGCCATGTGCCACTTTCAGGTCTCCTCACACTGCTGGTGTGTAGAATTTTTTGACATAGGGTGCTGGCAGATTACGGGCCTCCCATAGCTGCTGCCAGGCCCCTAATCTGCCATAGGCCCCTATATACCGCCTCCTCATGCTGCTGCCAGGTCCAGAGTCTCTCATGGGTCCCTGTACGGCCTCCCATTGCTGCTGTCTCCATCGCCACACTCTGCCATGTGCCACTTTCAGGTCTCCTCACACTGCTGGTGTGTAGAATTTTTTGACATAGGGTGCTGGCAGATTACGGGCCTCCTATAGCTGCTGCCAGGCCCCTAATCTGCCATAGGCCCCTATATACCGCCTCCTCATGCTGCTGCCAGGTCCAGAGTCTGTCATGGGTCCCTGTACGGCCTCCCATTGCTGCTGTCTCCATCGCCACACTCTGCCATGTGCCACTTTCAGGTCTCCTCACACTGCTGGTGTGTAGAATTTTTTGACATAGGGTGCTGGCAGATTACGGGCCTCCCATTGCTGCTGCCAGGCCCCTAATCTGCCATGGGCCCCTATACCGCCTCCTCATGCTGCTGCCAAGTCCAGAGTGTGTCATGGGTCCCTGTACGGCCTCCCATTGCTGCTGTCTCCATAGCCACACTCTGCCATGTGCCACTTTCAGGTCTCCTCACACTGCTGGTGGGTTCCATTTTTTGTCATAGGGTGCTGGCAGATTACGGGCCTCCCATAGCTGCTGCCAGGCCCCTAATCTGCCATGGGCCCCCGTACCGACTCCTCATGCTGCTGCCAGGCCCGTAATCTGTCATGGGCCCCTGTTGTCGCTTGTTGGCATATTCCGCTCGTTCAGATGCTCCTTCTCCTGCTACTCCTCTTCACGGATTCCGTCAGCAGTCTTTCTTGGAATCCGTTTCCAAGAGACAACAGTTTGCGAGCACGCACCAGACGGTGCAGAAACTGAACGTCCTCCTGTCCAAGTTGCTGCTGCCAGGCTCGTAATCTGTCATGCGCCCCTGTACCGCCTCCTCATGCTGCTGCCAGGTCCAGAGTGTGTCATGGGCCCCCGTACCGACTCCAAATGCTGCTGCCAGGCCCGTAATCTGTCATGGGCCCCTGTACCGCCTCCCCATGCTGCTGCCAGGTCCAGATTGTGTCATGGGTCCCTGTACGGCCTCCCATTGCTGCTGCCAGGCCTGTAATCTGCCATGGGCCCCCGTACCGACTCCTCATGCTGCTGCCAGGCCCGTAATCTGCCATGGGCCCCTGTACCGCCTCCTCATGCTGCTGCCAGGCCCAGAGTGTGTCATGGGTCCCTGTACGGCCTCCCATTGCTGCTGTCTCTATCGCCACACTCTGCCATGTGCCACTTTCAGGTCTCCTCACACTGCTGGTGGTTTCCATTTTTGTCATAGGGTGCTGTATGGCCTCCCATTGCTGCTGCCTCCACCACCACACTGTGGCTCCACACTCTGGTTTTGGCCCCGTGACTGCCCAAATGAGTGAAGTGTGCGGTGATTCTAAGATCGACGGCACTCATCTGCATGTCATACTGCCTGACAGTATTATTTCTCTTCCCCAGCAGACTCCAAGGGCATTTAAATTAAAGGTACAGTGTTCAGCACTAATATTAAGTCTCTCTGAAGCCTAGAAACACCCTTTTTTAAGTTAAATTCACAGCGAATATATTCGACTCGAATCGAAATTTTTCCACGAATTCGCCGAATCAGTCGAATCGAATTTTTGAATACTTCGCTCATCTCTAGTAAACACATCACACCTAAATAAAACAGATTACAGCAAGAGACCTTAGCATCAGGTTGTTTTGAGTTGATTATTTTAACATCTGCTCTGAGTCTAGGAAGAAGGTTGAAGCAGTGAATGCTAGTTTGGGAACAGTGACACCAAATCTGTATCCTGGTCCTCCCGTTCTCAGAGTTTGTGTGTTTTGGGGAGACATGAACATGAATCCAAAGTAAAACTACTTCAAAAGGTCCCCCAGGCATACTCCTCCCAAACAACAGAGCCCCCTCAAATGCCAGGGGCCATAGCCAGTAGACAAGAGACTAGCCTGCAGTCTTCTCCAAAAGACCCTGTCCTGGTTGGGTTTGTCAGATTGTTTTTCTAATGTATGCACAGTCCTGCTATACTTATTTATTTTGGTCTGTATTAAGAAGTTATTAGTGATTCTACCATTTGCCTTATTAAAAGCTTATTTTCTGCTCTCTCGCTGACAGTGCTATTCATTCTCTATTGAAATGGATGATTGTTTCTGTCACCCCTCCGGGACATCTCCACCTGCTGCTGAGAAGGGAAAGAGCCAAGAGCCACATTACAACACATGTTTTCAAGCGCCAAGCATTTTTTCTGCTAAAACGTTGCTGCCAGGAGGAAAGGCATATAGGAGAGATGGCCAAATGTCCAGTGTGCATGAGGCCTTTTAAAGAAAACATAATGGTGATTTTTAAGTAAACACCGCCAAATGAAAAAGCAGTGTTGAAAGTACAGTTTCGGCGATTATTGATAAGATGTCTTTCCACCTGCTTGAAGTTTATATAGCGGGGTTTAAGGTAAGGATTACAGAGTAGGTTAGTGTGAAGGAGCACTTTGACTAAGGTATCACAATGTACACTGATCCCCTGCCACTGAAAACCAAATAAGATGAAGCCTTTTTGATGGTATTAAAATTAAGATTAAAGCACCAGTGCACATTGTGCCTGCACCATGTCTCTTTTGTTTTTTTTACAGAGCTCTAGAAACCTTTGGGGTCACCAGCTTCCTCAGTTATCAGTGCTGGTCCACCAACCCCCACATCCTGCATATCGCCGTTGGTTAGCATGGCTTAATATAGCAGTGATGGGCCAATAGTAAGGCACATAAGGTGAAGTAACCACAGAGGCTGGTTACAATTTTAATTTCATTGCTTAAGGGACTCCCAGAGTTCTATTTAGGAAAGCAGAGCTACTATAACATGCAAGTATTGGGATGTGTTGGTTATTTATTCTAAGTTTCAGTTTGTTACATTAATTTTCCTTACAAGTACATTTTAAAAAAAGGTTTGCATTACTGTTGCTTTAAAGTGGTTTTAACAACTCAAACTGTCAGGAATGGACTTGCCAATAGTGGTGGGACTCACCTGCCTTGTGGGCTGCAGTACCAGGGCTGGCCAGCAGGTGCTCTCAACAACCAGAGGTTCACTTCGGCAATTAGCCATCACCTGGGGCTGATTGCAGGTGGTGTATTTAAGGGATGGCCAGACCTGCAGTATGTGCCTTGGTGTGTGTTTTTCCATGGCACCCTGTATCTTGTAACCTGCATTCCTGTTCCTGTTTCTGCCTGACTTGTTGCCGACCCTGCCTGATCCTGACCTCTGCTGACGTCTCCTGTTTGATCCCTGGCTTGTGACCCTGACCATTCTCTCCGCCTGCTCCTCCTGTACCTACCTGCCCGATAGTTATCGACCCGGCCTGCCTGACTACGTTGTGCTCTATATGTCTATGTACCTGTGTATCTATATCAGTTTAGGTTTGGGTTTGTTTCACCTTGTTGTATGTATTTGTGTTAGCTTGCGGTTTGGTGCACTGCATTTATATTTGTATTGTTAGTCTCAATAAATTATATTATTTACTATATCTGAAGCCTACATTTCCCTGTGTTAGTCCACACACTTCTGGTCACACCCGCATCCCTGACACAAACTTTTTTTTATTTAAAATAATAAACACAACATGCTTACCTGCTCTGTGCAATAGTTTTACACAGAGCAGCCCCAATCCTCCTCTTCTCTGGTCCCCTGCTGGTGCATCTGGTCCCTCCCTCTTACTGAGTGCCCCCAGAGCAAGCTGATTGCTCTGAGGGCACTTGCGCGTGCTCACTCTGGAGCCGAATCTGCATGTCTATGGGACACACAGAGTGTGGCTCAGTCCCTCCCCTGCAACCTCTTCACTGGCTGTAGTTGACAGCAGCAGGAGCCTGAGGCTCCAACTGCTGTGTATCAGCCAATGAGGATAGAGAGACCCGGGAGAGCTGGGCTCCTGTGCATAGTGCTGGATCGAGATTGAGCTCAGGTAAGTATTAGGAGGGACTGCACACTGAAGGTTTTTTTACCTTCATGCATAGTATGCATGAAGGTAAAAAACCTTCAGCCTTTACAAGTATGCAAGTGTATAATAGCAGTAGTTTTAGTAGTAGTAGTAGTAGTAGTAAAAGAAATGCAAAAAAGGTTTTCTGAAGAGTTTAGTCCAGTAAACTCAAAATGTATTTTTGTTACTAAAACAATGCCCAGTTGTAATCAGCAAGATCAAAACAACAGACAATATATGTTTAATTGTGAGACTTATGTTGCATTTGTATGCACAGGCACAAGATAAATAAAAAGTTACTACATTTGTTTTCCTACAAAAGAAAGTAATCATATTTTCTATAAAACAATAATCGCTTAAAAAGTATTGTGCTGTACATGCCTATTTATTTATCTTTAAAAAAAGAACAATTATAATTCAAGTATAGTTAATCTTTCAGCTATATCCTATGAAATAATTTGTTCTGTGAAAATTATTGCTTTTATTTTTGCCTATAAAAACTTCATTTTCCATGCTTAAACAGCAGTAAGGGAAACAATGGCCTGTGTTAATGGGCTTTTATTTGCGTCAAGGGGGTTGTGTAAAGCCAAACAAGTCTATTTGAATCTGAAACCTGAAGTAGGTCAACAGCAGGTTAGGCAGAGTTTGAACGCAGGTCAAATGTTGAGTGATCTCAGAAGCATGTTAAACTGATGCCAACAACACAAGATGTCAGCTTATTAATACAGATTCTAATATTGTCATTGATCTGAGAGTTTGTTTGGATATGTATGCTAAAGCTGACTATTCTAAAGCTAAAGAATTTCCACAGTGTGCACAGTGAACTTGTAAGCTTTGTTCTGTAGAGCATTAAAGAATGTGTTAATGGAGAGAGCAATGTGGAGGATTTAGGAAAGGGGATGGGGACAAATATCACTAGAACTCTTTAATCCACTATTTCCAAAATAGTATATGATTTTCTCATAGATACAGTACCTGCACAAGAAAGTACATAAAGTACAAAAATATGAAAAGTTTATCTAAATAAGTGTTAAAGACAGAAACAGGAATATACACATCTAGTAAGTTATAGCCAACCCAGTCAAGGGCAGTGCCTATTTCCTAATATCTTATCAGACCTGGTTCTCTAGCCAAACATAATTCAATAACTGTAACAAAGTTCTCATATTATTTTCACAGAGCTAAATATACTATATTTGTTGAATAAAACAGAATTTTATAATAAATGTCATTAATAATAAACAATAGATGACTAAAAGACAGACCCCCTTATGAGATAATTCCTAACTACACATAGAGATACACCATAATAAGCATAAAAAGTCCACAATAAAGAATTTTTTTAAATAAAAAAATCAAAAATCAAAGAATGCATGAAGGTAAAAATACCTTCTGTGTGCAGCTCCCACATGTTGGATCAATAAGAGTACTCACTTGAGCCTTTTATTGATCCAACAATGTCCAGAAGAGCCTTGGCTGTCCTAGGACTCCCTGTCTTCATTAGCTGAGATAGCAGTGGGAGTGATTGGCTCCCATTTCTGTCAATCGCAGCCAGTGAGCCAATGAGGAGAAAGCGGGGCCGGGCTATGGCTCTATGTGTCTTATGGACGCACTGAGCAGGGCTCAGGAGTGAGCATGCACCAATGCGCCCATATCAAGCGGCTTGCCATTGAGGGCAGTGGCTGAGGGGGAGGAGCAAGAAGCACCATGAAAAAGGGGATTAGGGCTGCTCTATGCAAAACCATTGCACAGAGTAGGTAAGTATGATATGTTTTTTTTTTTAAAGCCACATCTTTAATATAACTTTAACTGCATTGAGTGGTGCTGGCACCTGTGTGTTTTTGCAGCTAATGCTGGCACTAAATATTTACTGCCTGTTTCTCGATAACTCCTGCCACAGACAAAACTCTTTTAGGGCCAGTTGATACTGTAATACAACATGGGAGAAGTGAAGGTGCCATTAATTGTTATTGCATCTCATAAGTGCGTCTTGTAAATGCAGCACATTTGCGGCCACAACATCTTGTGTTACTGCAGTACCATGCAGTGGTTTGGTGCAGTGCAGCCTGAAAAAGTAGTACTTGCTGGCCCTTAAACTACATTCACACTAGTTTTGGTAGGACTGCATTAGGTGGCTATTCCTTGTCTCCTACCTCACTGGGTCACATCACCATGTTGCTGTGGTGTGTGCTAAAAAGCAGTATGGCAGGCCATACTTTTTTCCACTGCAGTACACCTCATGGTGGCAAAAGAACTTAATAAAATGTTAAATGTAAAATGCTGCATTTCATTGATGGTATCATGAAATGTACTGCTCTATACTGAAAACCATCACTTCGTGCCCTTGGTCGTTGTGCACTTTTCCAACGTGACAATGATCTAAAACACACATCCAAGGCCGCTGTTGCATTTCTGAAGAGCAGGGTGAAAGTGATACAGTGGCCAAGTATGTCCCCTGATCTGAACCCAACCAAACACCTCTTGTTAATTCTCAAGAGACAAGTTGAGCATCACTCTCCATCCAGCAACCAGGCTCTAAAAGAAGTCATTCTTGAAGAATGGAAAAAGACAGATGTTTCAATGTATTGCCAACTTGTTCATTCCATGCCTAGAAGACTTGGTGCTGTCCTTACAAATCATGGAGGTCATACAAAATACTAGATGTAATAGTTTTTGTTGTGGGGTGTATTCATATTTACATCAACTAATATGAATAAAACTGAAGATTATGTAATCTAAGTTATATTATTAACCTTATTATTAACCTTACTTTCATGTAATGAGCTAAACAGATGTTCTATAAAACTCAATTAAACTAAATTGTTCTTTGGTTCATTGAGATATTGATTAAAATCTTACTTTTCAAAAGGGGTGTACTCGTTTATGCTAAGCACTGTATATGTGTGTTTTGTGTGAGCAATAATTATTCTGTATATGTGAGCGAATATTAAAAAAATGCACACATTGCTCCATTTCATAATTCACGTGGCCAGACCATTTTTTGCAAAATGTAACTTTTTTCATTTACAACTTTCATAGCTGAAAAATTCCAAATCCATACATTTTCTGAAAGCATATGACTGGTAGAATAAAAACATGGTGCTACTAATTTTGTAGGTCCCATGATACTTGTGTAAATGTTTATTAAACTGTTATTTTTTTTTTTAAAATACACTAAAACCATTATTTAGTGCCCGCTCACCTGAAATCTCATCTAAAAAATGTGTGATTTGCTGCAGCGCAATTTGTAAAGTAGTTCTTACATTACTTTTTCTGCAGGTTTGTTGCAATTTCACATATATAGAATACAATGGAAATTGCCCTTCAAATTGCAAGAAATCATTGAAAATCTTCACAAGCACAATACAGTCTTCAGAAATTGAACCTGAAATCGCGCTGAAATTGCACACAAATTGCACAATTTTTAATTGCAGTGGTGTGACCGCGGACTCCCATAAGGAAGAAAAATATATTTGAAATATATTTTTTAAATGTTCTTCCCAAATATATTGCCATATATTTGAAATGCTACAATTTTGGACATATTCAATATATTTCAAAATATATATCAATATATATAAATATATATATATATATATATATATATATATATATACACACACATATACATATATATACACCGCATGTTGAAATATATTTTTATTACAAAATATATGAAAAATGTTTTTAAAAATACGTTTAAAATTTACTGTATGTCTTTAAAAATACAAATCTAGATTTTTGGAATGCATTTACAAATATATGTAAAAACATATGTTACATGATTTTTGTGTATGTTTAAAAAAATCTGAAGAATATATTTTTAAAAAATATATTTTTAAAAATATATTGTTTTAAAAATATATTCTTCAAATTTTGTTTTACATATAAAAAAGTCATTTTAACATATATTTTTACATATATTTGTAAATGCATTCCAAAAATGTAGATTTGTATTTTTAAAGACATACAGTATATTTTAAATGTATTTTTAAAAATATTTTTCATATATTTTGTAATAAAAACGCATTTCAGCATGCAGTATATATATATATATACTCCTGAATTGTTACATTACATGTACCGTACAGTTAGTAACTTATGTTGGAGATGCACTTCTTAGGTGGGAATCTCTGTTTCACTTCCTGTGGACATGTCTGGAAATTACATCCTATTGGGACATGATAATTCCTTACTTTTTAAGATAGCTGAAACCTTAGTTCCTCTTGAGTCACTAACATACCTTCTATGTCTTCCTATACAAGTTATAGAAAAAACAATTCTCATTCATATACTTACAGCAGGCAGATGCTTGTTTACTACTAGATGGAAACATATATCTCCCCGTACTATGCATGGCTTACCAATTCACATCAAAGCAGTACGGCATATGGAAAATCTTACCGCAAGATTGCAAAACACATTAGATAAATGTAATGCTGTGTGAAACACATGGGATATTTATTTGACCTAAACAATTAAGAATCAAGCCCTGGAATAAAGCAAGCCGAGTGGCCCCATGCCTTCTTGCTCTTTCCTATTCTCTTCTTTCTGTTTTACCCCCCCATGTATACTTTGCAGAGGGGTAAAACAGTATAGAGTTTTGTTTTCTGATCTTCCACATATCATGGCATTAGGATATACTGTAGAACATTCCAGTGCACTAAGTATACTTTAAATGATCTCATCGGCATACTCTTTGATATAGTCTCTTGTTGCTAACTATGCTTTATATTTCTCTGGCTATGGATAAGATGTTTATAATGCCCCATGGAAAATGTATCTGTGCTTTTTGTACTGATGAATGACTTCAGGGCCAGATTAGAAGCATCATGGGCCTGGTGCTGAGAATTTTGGTGGGCCTTAAGGGCAGTGCATCGGTGTGTACTCTGATGTAATAGGGCACAACCATGCAGCTTTAACACTATGGAAGACTGGTATGTGATTTGCCAGGCTTCTGTGAGGGCCATGCATTGGCTTGTGCCCTGAGGTGTAAAGGCACAGACACGGAGACCTAACATAACACTACAGAAGCCGAATCCAGGGCTTCCATTACGACTGCTTGGAAAAATCATGGGGCACTGTACAGCCTACTTAAAAAAAATACACTAAAACCATTATTAGTTGACACAAACATAACATAATATACACAATTCTTGCTAAATCTAAAAGAGAAAACTGTATTGAGTTAATAAATAAAGTTCTGTATGTAAATGAGGTCTTTGGGTGCATTCACATAGGTGCTGTGGCCTGTACAGTGTGAATCAGTGTTTTTTTTTTTTAATGTGGCTATTGCTGTTTGCAGGTAGCCTATGTTACACTATGGGGATGCAACAGCTGTACAAATATAGCTACTGGTACTAATTTGACAGGCATGTGGGTGCAGATGTACAGCCCCAAATACAAACAATGTTTATTCGGGGCCACTCACCTACACCTTCACACTTATCACATGTGTCAATACAGCAGCTGCATCCTCATAGAGTGAAAGGTGGCTCTGGTCACACAAACTTCTCATTCACACTGTGTGGGCCAGAGAATCCATGTGTTTGAGCCCTAAAAATATTTTTACAATTTTTTTAACAGTTTTAATTTTTTAAATATAATTGTTTGGGGGGGGGGCTGGGTGACATATCAGGGGTCTAAACAGACCCCTGACATCTCATCTTTGAGACAGAGAAAGAAATTGAGGGCACAGAATCTTAAATTTTTTTTCTCTGCGGCCTCAGCTACTTTGCAGGTAAATGAACAAGAGGCAGAGGCTCCCATTCATTCATAAACTAAAGCATAGTAAAACTACAGTTTACTATGCTGCAGTTATGAATGAACACAGTGAGTGATTGATCACTTACTGTGTTCATTCAGTAAAGAAAGGGGTCGGTAAATTACACATTTGTATGCCCCTTCCCCCGCTCTCTATACTGCGCTGTGGTGTGGGGGGGGCACTGCCTGGAGCCCCGATGTTAATCAGGCCCTGGACAATTCATGTTGCAGTTATAGTGTTATACTTTCCTTGCATGTGGATCTTCTTTATTTTAAATGTCAGTGTTTTAACTGGAAAAAAATGTATAAACTATGAATTTTAAATTTTAAATTTTAAATTGTCCCTTTTTGAGAAACAGTGAAAATCACATTAATTATATTTTTGATAAAAATACACTAAAATCATTATTAGCCCTCACAAACATAACAAAACTTACAAAAGCTTTAATAAATTCACACTAAATATCAAAGCTAAACTGCATTGGGTTAATAAAAAAACAAGTATTTGTAAATTGTGCCTTTTTACAAATAGGTGAAAATTGAAGATACGCAAAACTGTAAATAAAGAAGATAAATGCTTAGTGACCCCTCCTCAGGCTAACAAGGTCCAACGAATTGGATGCCACTGACTAGTGAGGGTGCAGGCTGAGGAAAGGTTTGCCCAGACTGTAGAAATAGGAAGCACGCTGTAGAAATAGGAAGAGATAGCCCTGCAGCTACACACCTCACACCTGATTCATTCAAGCTATGACCCCAACATGTTTCACCCAGCCCCATGGCCTAATTATAGAGGTCCTTCATGATCAAGTCTGCAGGCAGAATAAACATGTTGGGGGCATGGTTTGGACGAATCAAGCTGAGGCTGTTATTGTCTGTTAACCATTTGAGCTGGATGAGGTGTGCAGCGGCAGGGTTACTTTATCCTATAAACAACTTACACTATAAATCTGGGGTTTGGCTTTACACTTATGTGTCATGATAACATATGATCATCTGTGCCATGTGTGTATTGTGATCAAATGATCCTGCATTGTTTGCATTTCAAAATGTGGCAACATGCTGTCAAGCATAGCAATAAATTATTGTAATTTTAAAAAGTAAAAAAAAAATAATAATAAGCACTGTGATGTGTTGTAACTTCACACTACAGAATGCACACCAGTGCATATGCATTACTGTGCATTTTAACATTCATTGTGTTAGGTAAGCCCATTTATTTGTCCTAAAGCACATAAATTGCACTAAAAAGGTGCATGTGCCTTTTTTTTATCCCCAAAACAATCTAAAGTCTTATCACAATATACATTATATACATATGACCATTTTGTTTTAGTACAGCTAACTCTGCCAGTGATGTAACATTGTACCATTTTTCAAATACCTCCTTACTAATATAACCACAGTACTTTATTTTGCAGCTCTTCTAGGCATCATATTTCCATTCTCTTCCTAAAAAGTAATGTATTTTAAGCTTTAGTCTGTTAGTCTGTTAAGCTTACAGAATCGGATAAAATATTACAAAGTTTATCATCCAACTAACTAATCTAAACATTTTACACAAAGATTAAAAATAATTGTTTTTAGAGTTCAAGATAAAAAAAAGTTCTAACAATCATCCTCAAATGAGCCATACTTATTCTGTAATCTCCAGATGTCAACCCAATTGAGCATCTATAGGATGTACTGGAAAAACAAGCAAGATCAATGGAGCCCTCACCTCACAGCTAATAGGACTTAATGGATCTGCTACTGATGGCTTCATGCCAGATATCACAGCATACCTTCAGAGGTCTAGTGGAGTGTATTACTCAATGAAGCAAGGCAGTTTTGATGGCAAAATCCGGACCTACTCAATATTAAGTGGTTGGTCACAAAGTTATGGCTGATTGGTGTACATTTTCAAGAAAACAGCAGATTTGCTTTATCATGGGACTTGTAACAAGAGGAAGGATTATTAAGGTGTTATTGAGCCTTCCTCTTGCATATCTTGCAGAGTGTTTTTTTTTTTTTATTTAGAATTCTACATATAGTCTAGGGGAGATCTGAAACCATGTGTTGACATGCAGTGGGTCTCTGCCAGGTCTATAGGACAGCAGCATTTCTGCACATGTATCAGATCACTGTTCAAGATACTCTACAAGAAAGAAAGTGAAACGTACCTTGGATGAAGAGATCTTCATCTGTATACCAAGTGAAGCTAATGATTACATCTTCTCCAGGAGAGTTACCATACCATGAAGAGATCCTGAGAATGCAATCCCTGAGTTTATTTGGTATTTCTTGTCATATACACAGTTATTTTGAAGAGAATGACCTAGAAATGCAAATATAGGAGGTCATATATACAGTATAGTCAAATTATAGTAAGATGTAGAATTATTTGACTAAATTATATTGAAGATAATAATAGGAAAAAACATAATATGTTGCAAATTATTTACAGTACATTGATCATGTTTTCTAGTGTGTTCTAGTTCCTTTCAAATTGTTTAAAGTTCAAAATAATCTGACAACAATGATTTAAAAAATCAGAGAGACGAACTCCCAGTTTGATCTTTTGTTTACAGTTCAGATGACAGCTCAGGGAGCTACCATTCAGAGAGAATGAACAACAAGATTGGACATATCAGCTAGTTGCCTTTTTTTTCCTTTCAGGTAATCTAGCATCATTCCTTATGATTGATACGTATCTGCATTGCTGGATAATAGGATTGATGATGGATTTACTTTGTTGGATTTTATTTTTTATAAAGGACTTGCCAAAAAGGGTGATGCCCTCATTTACTACTTACTAATTTACTGCATTATTTGCCCCTTACTCATTTACTGTACATGAAGTACCATGGGGTCCCCTTATTTTTAAAAGGGTCTTCCAGATTTCAATAAGCCCTTCACTCATAAACCCCTATAACCAGCCCGGGTTGTGGGGAAGAAGCCCCTGTCTTCAAAAAAGTCAACAAGGTATCCAGCCATGTTCAAGGCATGTGGTCTAACATGGTTTGGGGGGTGCACTCACCTCTCATTTCCTAACCAGCCAAATTGCATTTTCATTTAAGAGCATGGTATGGATTTCAAGGGGGCACACTTTTTTTATTTTGTTTTTTGCGTAAATTACCATCATACCCCATCATACTAGGCCCAATGGATGTGGAAAGGAGGGGGACGCCACATCCTTTTTTTTTTGGACTGGATACCTTTTGACATTTATACCAGATCCACATCAAGGACAGGGGGTTGGCGTGTATTTGTATGAGGAACCCCACATCATTTTTGTGGGGGGATCCTCAATTAACATCCATACCAGACTTTCATCTAGGCTATGCATCTGGTAAAGATTAATGAAAATTATGCCCTCTTTGTTTACAATCAAAAGAAAGTGGTTGGAAGCTGTTTACAGACAATTTAAACATTTGTTTCTTTGTAACTGTCAGTTTTACTGTAGTAGGCTGTATACAAAAAACAGATGCACCACTTCACATGTAGATAAATTACATCCCTCCGGCATGTTATTTAAGAGCTGATTCACACATGTGCAGTGCAGATTAAAGCTCAGGTTTCACAACAGTTCAGTGGTTCATGTCCGGTTTACATCAGCTTCAGGACAGGATTCCTATAGAAGTCAATAGCCTGTAATCCGCACTTGAAACTGAAGCACTGCTCAGAAATCTTACATGACTCTTTTTCAAACCGCACTAAATCAGCACCACCAGTGTACCAGACATATGTGAAAGGGTACCATGGGAAGCAATGTTATTTCACATGTAATGCGGATTGGATGCAGTTCAAACCACATCCAATCCGCATATATGTAAACCATCACTTAAGGAATTTTGCATTTTTAATGTTCTTTAAGCATTACTAATTCTAGATTCACATATATGCAGGTATGGGAATGTGTGTATATTGTATACAATAAAGTTAAATTAAATTATGAATAACAGTTTGTTCTAAATGTCTTCACAGGTCATTAGTTTAGATATAACTGCAAATGAGGGACCACAAATTTTTGCTCTCACTCTGTTTACAGCAATACCTAATATATCAGCGTGCATGTTGGTGTTCATGTGCATGTTCAGGGTGAAGGGGTTGCTTTTTTAATTTTTTAAAACTTATTTTTACTCATTTATTTTTACATCCCAAAGGGGGAAGCAACCCAAGTCACACAAAAGTCACATAGGGAGACTTTCCATCTGTTAGGAAAATATCTGTTGAGAGTGGAGACCAATGGCCAAGAACGTCAGGCTAAGCACCGTTCACAGTTTTTAAAGGATAAGTTCACCTTTGGAACATTTTACATGTTCCACCCATTTTTAGGGTGGAACATTTAACATGGTCCCATAGCTGCAGCAGCGTCCGCTGTCCCCCTCCCTCTGACAGATAATATGGCCCACACGACCGCATCACTCATTCATAGAGTTCTGTGAATGAGTGCCTACAAGTCCCGGCAGCCTTAGCGTCTATCGGCTTGTAGTTTTCAATGAACTACCAGAGTGCTGTGGAGAACTTTGGTAGTTCATTCAAGCTTCCTGTCAGAATATCTGCTTGGCTGTACATCTCGTACGGCTAACAGATATTCTGACAAGTCTACAGGAGACCTGCATAGTATCAGAGATCTTCTGATGCTTTAACTGCAAAAAAATGTGCATTTATTATTTTTGTCCAAAAGGTGAACTTATCCTTTAAGAGGTTGAATTGTCTGAACCACTAGACAGATGATTGGTGTCAGAGTCACTAACCAAGGTTGATGCATGAGAAGAGTTTTGTAGATGGGGTCACAAGCCTAGGTCAATGCAGGAGAAGAGTAGTAGTAGTAATAGTGGTAGTTCAAGGCTGCAAATAGAAATACTGAGAGGAGCACAATGATCTGGCAACAGGAAGTGCAGAGGCATGGCTTACATCAGGATGTGCATAGAAGGAGCAAAGAGTTCAAGGTTCAAGACAAAACAAGGTTCAAGACAGGATCATCTAAGGATTTGTTCAGGACGCTGTCGAGCATTCTAGGTGGCAAAACAAGAAGAACCACCACCTGACACAGCAGAGGTCCTGGGTTCAAACCCAGTACCTGACATTCCCCCTTCCTCTCAAATGAACTGCCCTCGACAGTCCCCTTTTTAGCTATCAGGATATCATCTGTGGCAATTTCTGAGTAAATAGGAGCAATGAATATTTTGTCTGGTTCCCACAAATCTTCTTGTGGCCATTAGCCACCTTATCAGGTATTGTTCCATGATGTATATGGGGATCATGAACTTTACCCACCAAAAATTGTTCCTCCCCTTGCACTTGGACTGGGTCTGGTGGAGGATGTGTACGTCCAACAAAAAAAATTCTTCTTAAGGGCTTTAAAAGGGCCATATGAAAAACAGGATGGATTTTCATTGAAGGAGGTAGCTTCAATTTGTAGACCATAAGTATATTTTGCGCAATTACTTCAAAAGGACCAATGAACTTAGAACCAAATTTCTGAGAAGAAATTTAAAGCTGTAAATGTTTAGTGGATAGCCTGACCTTATCACCTAATGAAGGAACAGTTCACCTGTGTCTATTTGCAATTTCCTTATAGGATTCTTGAACTTTGTGATGGGTCTTTTTCAGTAATTCTTGATTGTTTTTTAAAGCAGACAGTCTTGTATTTACAGTTGGTAATGGTGAATCTACTAGAAGTCCAGAAATAAAAGATGGATGATATCCATAATGGCAAAAAATGGGCTTTGAGAGATGGAACTATGGCAGGAATTGTTGTAAACCAATTCTGCTAATGGTAGAAATTCTGCCCAATCATCCTGGAGTTGGCAGATGAAACGACAAAGATATTGCTCTAACTTTTGTTATGTTCTTTCGGCCTGACCATTTGTTTGCAGATGAAAGGCGGTAGATAGGTTAACTTCTATTCTCAAAGTAGAACAGAGGGTCTTCCAAAGCCAAGATGTAAACTGAACTCCTCAATATGATATTATTTCATCTGGAAGACCATGCACATTTCTCATATTAGTATTTCTGAGGTGTTTTCAGCTGTAGGGATGCTAGTGGTCGACAAAAAATGGTCCATCTTTGATAACGATCTACTGCTACCACAACAGTTGTAAATCCTTTGGATGGTGGTATATCAACAATAAAATCCAAGGAAAATGGATCCTCATGGTCACGATGACACAGGGAGGGGTTGTAACAGACCTATAGGGAGGGAGTGTGGAACCTTATGGGGGGCATAGGTTTCACATGAGCGAACATAATCCTTTATGTCTTGTCGATAGGAAGGCCAACAAAAAATAAGGGAGGTCTACTGTTTTATTATTTCCAAAGTGATCAGCAGATTTTGAATCATGCACCAATTGAACTACCTTAAGTCATGCCTCTTCAGGGATTTACATTCTTCTTTCAAAAGTCCAGTGGTCATCATTAAAGTCCATGTAAACATTACCTGGTGGATTGTTTAAGAGTGGATCTCTGTTATAAGCTTCTTCAATCTTTGAAAAAAGCTTTGCAGGGTACATTGCTCACAAAAGGGGTCTTTCTTGTAAGATAGTACCCACTTGACAAAGCATCTACCTTTCCATTTTTACATCCTGGTCTATAAGCAACAACAAAATTAAATTTTGAAAAAAAGAGTCCATCTTTCCTGCTTCTTTTATTGCTAAAATTTTCTTGTTACCGATATCATAATTCAGTTCTGCCTTTGTCATTTGGTTAGAATAATAAGCACATGGATGTAATACCATCTTTTCACCATTTCTTTGAGAAAAAAACTGCTTCAATGGCTATATTGGAGGCATCTAATTTTACTACAAAATGGGTGTACTAGTACAGGTGCAGTGGTGAATAGGGTCTTCAATTGTTAGAAGGTCATTTTTACCTCTGTGAACCACTAAAAATGTGTCTCCTTTCTAGTTAAAGGAGTAATGGAAGACATAATTTTTTAATGTTTTAATGAATCTCCGAAAATGCAGAGGCATGGCTTAAATCAGGAGCAAGGTTCAAGACATCCATGAACTTGTTCAAAATACAGAGCAGCATTCCAGGTGGCTCAACAAGAAAAGACACCACCTAACACAGCGGCGGTCTTGGGTTCAAACCCAGTCCCTCATACCAGCCACCAAGCCTTTTTTAATGGTAAAGCCAAGAGCCCATTGATAAATACAGAAACAAGATCCTCTTCACACGTACCAGACATGTGCAAAAGGGCTAACTACTTATTCTAGTGAACAGTTGGTAACTCCGCTTTGGACACAAATTTGGTACTCTCTTTCAGCAATATTTGGATCATTTGAGATACTTACAAACACATCTTAATGAAGGGTTTTCATTTAAATGCCAGCAATAATGCCAGCAATAAACACAGGATGTTCTATATAGTGATTTGTTAAAGAAATATATGTGACAAATAACTGTGCTGTGCAGTTGCGATCAATTGGTAGAATACTGGTAATTTATTAGGAGACACAGTTGTAAGTTTTAAAAGCTAATTATAATATAGAATTTGTAAGTCTAGATCCTTAAATATGAGAGAGAATAAGGGCTGTTCCTGAAACATTTCTACACATGAAGAAACAGTTTATTTTAAACAAGATGTTTCTTGCATCTAATAATGTATGCAGATCAACAAGAGTAAATAGTTCACCACAAAAGATTGATAATGGACATACTGTAACTTAAGTGAGCAAAGCTAGACATTAGAAAATGTTCCACTTGCAAAACAATCCTAATATCTAATGCTCATCCTAAATTCAAAGCGAACTATGGATTTTCCATTGCTCCTCTTCTAGCAGAGCTCCTCCCAAAAGGGGTGTACTGCTTTAAGTACTGGTCCCCCGTTCCCTGTGAGGAATTGGCACTTTTGGGGAGATGGGGGGAGTGGGTACCCAATTTTGACAGGTACCCACTCCCACTTGCTGTAATTGCCTAGGTGATCAGAAGTGGAAGTTGTCTGACCCCCCTTCCTCGCCGTAGTCTTCTGGGACATGTGAAGCACATGCAAAGTGGGCACCCAGCTGTGAAGCCGCAAGCTGTCACAGCCAGATGCCCACACTTAAGATGCCGGGACCAAGGAGCGAGGATGGCTGGTGAAACCAGCTGCTGTGAGTACACTGCTGGATCATGGGACAGGTGGGTGGCTGTTTTTTAAAAGTCAGCAGCTATGGTTTTTGTAGCAGCTGGCTTTTATTTATTTTTTTCTGGTTTGACTGGAGCTCCACTTTAACCACTTGCCAATGGGTGATAGCTGTATGATGGCTTCACCATAGCTGGCCAGTTCTGGGAGGGTGTAATAACGAAGAGGGGGGTGAAGGGCCAATCAGAATGATTTTTTATATTTGTGATCGTTCTGTCCAATGATGAGCGATCACAAATGTAAACACAGAAGGGTCATGGCTGGGTTTTTTCTCTCCTTTCCTCACACCACTACTGAGTGTGAGGAAAGGAGAGAGATTCCGTTTCTGAACTGTGAGTGTTCCTATCTGTGCCCACTTATTCATTTCAGGTACTTGAACAGCGTCATCAGTTTACACAGTGCTTTATATAGTTATATTGTACATTCACATCAGTCCCTAACCATCAAGGGGAGTACAATTTAAAGTCCAAAACTTACATTCACATACTAGGGCTAATTTATACAGGATCCAATTAACTCACCAGCAAGTCATTGGAGTGTGGTAGGAAACCAGAGTACCCAGAGGAAACTCACACAGGCACATAGAGAACATGTAAACTCCAGGCAGGTGGTGCGGTGGTTGGAATTCGAACCAACAACCCTAGTCCTCCTAGGTGGAAGTTCTAACCATGCTGCTCTGCCCAGCTGTGCATGTCAGTGCATATCAGTGCTCATTGTTGCCCACCTGTGCATATCAGTGCTCATCAGTGCCCATCTGTGCATATCATCTCATCAGTGCCCATCTGTGCATATCAGCATCCATCAGTGCTGCCTTATCATTGCAGCTTACATTGTAGGTGTTCATTAGTGCTGCTTTATCACTGTAGATTACCAGTGCCCATCAGTGCTGTCTCATCACTGCAACTTATCAGTGCACATCAATACTCATCAGTTACCATCAGTGCTACCCAATTACTGCAGCTTATCAGTGTACATCAGGGCCACTTATCCTTACACATCAGTGCCGCCCTATCAGTGGATCCTCATTAGCACCCATCAGTGCTGCCTCATCAGTGCACATCAGTACCAGCTTATCAGTGCAGCCTCAGTGCAGTGCATTAGTGCACATCAGTGCAACCTCATCAGTGCCCATTAGTGCAGCCTCATCACTTCACATCAGCACCCATCAGTGCACCCTCATCAACACCCATCAGTGCACCCTCATCAGCACCCATCAGTGCACCCCCATCACCACACGCTCGTCAGCACTCATCAGTGCACCCCTATCAGCACCCATCAGTGCATCCTAATCAGTACCCAACAGTGCAGCATCTTTAGCACCCAGCAGTGCAGCCTCATCAGCACCCAGCAGTCAGTCTCATTAGATCAGCCTCATCAGCATCCATCCATTGGGAGCTTGCTTGTATTTCCACTCCTTGAAAAGGGTTATCATCTATACACTCATCAAACACTAGCACGTGGCACTGTGAGAGCTAGTAGGAAGGGCTTCCCGCAAAGGCTGGTAAACACAAAACTACAGCTAGGGGAGTCGGTGAGTTTGCGGAACAAAGAAATATTGGCTATGAAGTGGAAGGACAAACAAAACATCTACATGCTCTCATCAATTCAAAATGACACCCATGTGCAAATCACCAGAAGAAATGGCACAATCCAAAAACAAGAATGTGTCCACGATTATAATTTGTCCATGGGGAGAGTCGATTTAATTGATCAGATGATCAAGTCTTACCTTGCTGAAAGAAGAACCCACCATTGGTACAAAAAAGTCTCCATTTACTTTTTCAATTTGGCCATTTATAATACATATGTGATCTACCTGAAATCCACCAAGACACCCATATCCTTTCTTCGTTATCGGGAGGAAATTGTCACTGCCCTCCCAAAAAAGTCCCTCTCAGAGAAAGAGGTCAAAGATGTAAAAAAAAAGTTGGGCGTGCTCCAGAAGAGAAGTTAGATGAGACACCAGTTTTTATTGTCCACAGAATTCTTCCCAACCAGGCATAGGTGACTGTTTCTGCTATTACCATAATTCTCTACAATATTAGTGAAGTATGGTAAACGTAATTCTGAATTTCGTGCCATTCACTCCTCATGCCTCTGCCTGCTCCTGAACTGACCCTAGCCTGTTATTTGACCATGCCACTGCCAGCTGCCTAAACTGACCATACCTCTGCCTGCTCTGGAACTGACCCTGGTATGTTTATTGATGATGCCTCTGCTAAGCCTGATATTTCTGACTGCTGACAACTTATTGCCATCATGCCTCTGCCTGCCACATGAACTGACCACGCCTCTGCCTGCTACCTGTACCATGGACAATGTTCCTGCCTACTACCAGGACTGATATTTTGGCTTTGCTGACCATGGATCTGCTGGGACAATTCCTTTGACTACTGACCACATCTCTGCCTGCTGCCTGGATCAATGCTTTGGCTGTACTGGCGATATCTCTGCCTTCTGCCTGTACTGACTTTGGACAATATTCCTGCCTGCTCTCTGGACAATTGCTTTTGATGTTGCTGACCATGTCCCTGCCTGTTGCCTGGACCAATGCTCTCCTCAGTGGACAACTGCACTGCTAAAACCATAGATAATCTTTTGTTTACTCTTTGCTCAGCAGAAAGTATTTTGGGGTGTAATTCTTAGTATGTGCATGCTATGTGTTAGAAATATGAAGGGTCTTCAAAAATGGTTTTCTGGAAATTAGATGTGCAATTTATGTTCCTAGAACACCTGACTTGGATGTGCTACTTGAATGTTGGACCTCTGTATGTGGCCAGGCTGTTAAAAAGGCTCACATATGTGGTATTGCCATACTCAGGACAAGCAGAAGAATGTATTTTGTGTTGTATTTTTTGGTATTTACATGCTATGTGTTAGAAATATTTTATAAATGGACAACTTTGTGTGAAATAAAAATACGGTTTCATTTTCTTTCCGCATATTTCAAAAACGTTTGGAAATAAACAACATGTTCAAAAGACTCATTATGCCTCACAGAATATACGTTGGGTTTGCTTCTCAAAATTGGGTCATTTTGGGGGTAATTCTATTGTCCTGGTGCTTCAGGGCCTTCAAAAGTACACTTGATGGTGCTCTTTGCATGTTGGGACTCTCTATGTGGTCAGGCTGTGGAAAAGTCTTACACATGTGGTATTGCAAGTATACTTGTGCTGTGTGTGAGAAATAATTTTGTGGGGAAAAAAATCTTCATTTTCCAAAGAATTGTGGGAAAAAATACAACTTCAAAAAACTCACCATGGCTCTTACTAAACACTTTGGAATGTCTGCTTTCCAAAAAGGGGTCATTTGGAGGTATTTGTACTGCCCTAGCTTGTTAGGTTATCTCAGGAATTGAGATAGGTATTCAGTACTTTGACCAAAAAAGCTATAAATATTCCCCTGGGACTTGGCAAAAAACCACAATGAGTGTAGAATGTAGTAGTTTATGATACAATGATTCATATATCACATACAGAACATACATAGTGTGCATAAAACCTGACAGTCTGTAGTACATGAACTGGCAAATGGGTTGACAGCCCAAAAGAACATGTACAGACAAATCCAATGCTTTTCAGAACTCTTATTTCCTTCTTTAGAGACTAAATATGTTGGGTCTAGAATATAACATCATATCAAATAAGTGTGAACAATATAATACAGAGATTGTTATGACATAATGTGGAAAAAAAACAAATTTTATTTCATTTCTTCATTTTCCAAAGAATTGTGGAAAAAAAATTACAACTTCCAAAAACTCTCCATTCCTCTTATTAAATACCTTGGACTGTCTACTTTCCAAAAAGGGGTAATTTGGGAGGTATTTGTTCTGTCCTAGCATGTTAGGGCCTCAAGTATATATATATATATACAGTTGCAAGAAAAAGTATGTGAACCCCTTGGGATTACGTGGAGTTTTGCATGAATTGGGCATAAAATGTGCTCTGAACGTCATCTAAGTCACAACAATAGAAGAACACAGTCTGCTGAACGTAATACCACACAAACATTAGATGTTGCCATGGTTTAATTGCACATAACATGTAAACATTCACAGTGCAGGGAGGAAAAAGTATGTGAGGCCCTAGCTTAATGACTTCTCCCAGAGCTAATTGGAGCCAGGAGTGAACCAACCTTGACTCCAATCAGTGTGATGATATTGGATGTCTTGCTGACAGCTTTCCTGCCCTGAAAAAACACACACCTGTTTTGGGTTTACTGGTTTCAAGAAGCACTGTCTGATGTGAACCATGCCTCACAGAAAAGAGCTCTCAGAAGACCTATGATCAAGAATTGTTGACTTGCATGAAGCTGGAAAGGGTTACAAGAGTATCTCCAAAAGCTTTGATGTTCATGTGTCCACGGTAAGACAGACTGTCTACAAATGGAGAAAGTTTAGCACTGTTGCTACTCTCCCTAGGCGTGGTCATCCTGTAAAAATGACTGCAAGAGCACAGCGCATAATGCTGCATGAGGTAAAGAAGAATCCCAGAGTGTCAGCTAAAGACCTACAGAAATCTCTGGCACATGCTAACATTTTTGTTGACACATCTACAATAAGGAAAACATTAAACAAGAATGGAGTACATGGGAGGACACCACGGAGGAAGCCATTGCTGTCCAAAAACAATATTGCAGCACGTTTGAAGTTTGCAAAAGAGCACCTGGATGTTCCACAGCACTACTGGCAAAATATACTGTGGACAGATGAAACCAAGATTGAGTTGTTTGGGAAGAACACACAACACTATGTGTGGAGAAAAAAAGGCACAGCACACCAACATCAAAACCTCATCCCCACTGTAAAACATGGCGGAGGGAGCATCATGGTTTGGGGCTGCTTTGCTGCCTCAGGGCCTGGACGGATTGTTGTCATTGATGGGAAAATGAATTCCAGAGTTTATCAAGACATTTTGCAGGAAAACAGACGACCATCTGTCCGCCAACTGAAGCTCCGCAGAGGATGGGTGATGCAACAGGACAACGACTCAAAGCATACAAGTAATTCAACAAAACAATGGCTGCAACAGCACAGAATACGCCTTCTGGAGTGGCCCAGTCAGAGTCCTGACCTCAACCTGACTGAAATGCTGTGGCATGTCCTTAAGAGAGCGATTCACACGAGATATCCCAAAAATATTGCTACACTGAAACAGTTTTGTGAAGAGGAGTGGTCCAAAATTACTCCTGATCATTGTGCAGGTCTGATCTGCAACTACAGGAAACGTTTGGTTGAGGTTATTGCTGCCAAAGGAGGGTCAACCAGTTATTAAGTCCAAAGGTTCACATACTTTTTCCTCCCTGCACTGTGAATGTTTACATGTTATGTGCAATTAAACCATGGCAACATCTAATGTTTGTGTAGTATTATGTTCAGCAGACTGTGTTCTTCTATTGTTGTGACTTAGATGACGTTCAGAGCACATTTTATGCCCAATTCATGCAAAACTCCACGTAATCCCAAGGGGTTCACATACTTTTTCTTGCAACTGTATATATATATATATATATATATATATATATATACTATATAGTTTATAATACATCTTATTTTATATTTCAATATTTTTATTGAGAAATAAACATATTAAAACAAGATGGCTAACAATAAAAGAAAAAAAAAAGAAAGGGCCCACCAACAAAATGGAACCAGATTCAGAATCATAAACATAATACTGGTAGGTAAAAAAAAAAAAAAAAAAAAAAAAAAAAAGAAATTTAGCAGATAATAGCATTACAATGCACATGAAAAAAGTCAAAGCCATCAAAATATACAAGTTTCAAAGATCAATAAACAACAATTATAGCAAAATAGACCAAAAATAACAAAGAAAAATAAAAATGTTTAACAAATAGTAGGAAAAGAGAAAAAAAGAGGAAAAATAGAGAAAGGAGGGGGGGGGGGGGTCAGCTGCCAGACACTCACGATACAGTAATATAAGCAATCCAAGGATCCCAAGTCCTCTCAAATCTGGACACATCATCAGAGACGATACTCGTCAGTTTATCATTAACCATTATCCAGTTCAGTTTTTGTTTCACCCTATCCAGCGGGATCAAAGATTGCTTCCAACTCCTAGCTATAGTAATGCGAGCCGCCAATAAGATATATACAATTATTTTAATCGATCTTTTGGGAACATCAGAGGGTAGTATATTAAACAAGGCTACTTCCGGCGATCTACGGATATTAATTCCTGTCACTGAGTAAAGAAAATTAAATATGCGGATCCAGAACCTACTCACGACTGGGCATTTCCACCAGACATGGAACATAGTACCCTCTTGACCACAGCGTCGGAAACAGGCAGAAGAAACGGAAGGATACATAATGGCTAGGCGAGCAGGGACCAAATACCACCGAAGTAGCGTCTTGTAATTAGATTCAACAAGATCAGTGTTAATCGAAATCTTCGATAAGGCATGGGCCGCCGCCCGCCAGGTATCCAAATCTAATGAACTATTTAAATCCCGTTCCCATAAAGTCATGTAAGACAATTTTGTTAGAGGATCAACCAACAAAGCATAAACAATGGACAAGCGACCCCGCATTACCCCACTCGCCCCACAGGAGACCTCGAGGGAAGTAAGCGCACAAGGTTCTGTGAGTAGTCTAAGTTTGCTATCAATAAAAGAGCGAAGTTGATGGTAACGAAATATCTCTCCACGAGGCATCCCACAAAAATTCACAAAATACTGACGAGACCGAGGGCGAACCCCATCTAATAATACATCTTATTTTAAAATAACAAAACCCTAATAATGCATACAGATTAACTATTATTTAAGAAGACATTTAGGTTCAACTTGGAAAAATGGCTGATCAATTGTTAAAATAATGCATAGCACAGGATATACTATATATATTCTAAGCAATGTGTGATCATCATTTTACCTAGCCTACAAAACATTGGCTATTTAGTATTTGAGCTACCATGATGTTTACATACTAATATTATTTGTTTTTCTATGTAGTTAAATCAGCAAGTTGCCTGGTTAATAGTGTTTATACGAAGAGGTGAAGCAAAGCAACACTCTTATTTTCATAATACATACATAAATACAAATTAAAATGTGTTTAACCCTATGATAATGTGTTTAGTTATGGAATGAGGTGAATATCTAACAGTGGGAATAAATACATTTACCAGAAATATAGCACAGTGACACCACAGCCAAATAGAACTCAACACACAACTTATATTTCAATTTGGAAAATTAAGAAAAGATACATTTCTATTGAAGATCGCTATGTTTTTCAACTAAAAATCTACAACTCTGAAATTACCGAACGTCTGAATTAGAAGTATTTGCTCTTGTGTTTCCTCTGGGTAAGATAACCAAAACTGGACAACAAAGAAAGCTAGTAATAAATTCTACAAATAAATGTTGACACACCGGAAGCCAATCTGAGCAGAGCAATGATGATTAAAGAATATTTGTGGGGGAACTTCCCTCAGGGTATCTGTTGCAGAGAAACAAAACAGGAAAATGCTCCAACATTGATTTACAATTTTGTAATCAGCAATCCACAGATTCACATGTGATGAATGTATCTACCAAAATGTATACTCATGCTAGCAAAGAAAGCATATGTCTGAATATTCTGTGTGATTACGGTATTTGATTTGGATTTGGGACAAGTGATTTCACATATGACAAATTTGACCCGGTGCTTAATCTGAATCTGGGATGACAAAACCCCTCACCTAATAATAATGGCAGATCATCACCAAAGCTGATGGTCTCTTGCAGGCATTCCTAAATATCTGAAGAGTTTCAGACTGTGTGCTTAAACAGAATGATATTTAAAGCTTATCAGCATCAATGGACTGTATGAAAGCTCTGTATGGTTAGTTATGTCTATACTGTGTGCTAAATGTAGCATTATTTCTTATGAACACATTATCATTGGTGTCTCTGCTGCTTTCTGCACATATAATCCTGTTTTTATTACAAATGCAATTATTTTTTCTCTGTGGCAATTTATACAACTTACTTTGGCCACAATGGGAGGAACTGTTACCACAGAAAAATGTTGCTATTCTGATATATGACCATTAATTTTGTTTCTCCACATACTATGCCTAAAATGCCTCTTCCACTCCTCCTTCTCATATTCCTCCATTCCCAAATCTATTCACTACACCCCTCTGCTCCTCTTAAACAACTGTATATTGTGTCCTCATTGCTTCCTTTGCCCCTCTACGGCACCCACCACCTCCTCCCAATACTCCATTCTCCCACTGACCCAAACACCTCCACTGGTAGACTGACACGCTCCTACACATCCCACTCCCATGCCACCTTTCTCACCCTTCTTCTCCTCCTTACCGCGGGGGACATTTCCCCGAACTCTGGCCCTCCATCACCTCGCTCACCCACACAGCACTCTCCCACTCCCACGTCCTGCCGCAAACCCTGTAACCTGATATATGTCCCCCTGCTCCCTAAAACCACCCCCCCATTTTCGTGTTCACTCCTGAACGCCCGATCGGTGTGCAACAAACTCACCACCATCCACAACCTCATTGTTTCCCGCTCTCTCAACCTCCTAGCGATCACGGAAACCTGGATCCAGGCCACCGACTCTACCTCCCCTGCTGCACTCTCCTATGGAGGTCTCATCAGGACCCACTCACCCAGACCTAACGGTCGTAAAGGTGGTGGGGTTGGTCTGCTCCTCTCACCTTCTCTATCCTTCTCCTCTTTCGAGGCCCATTGCATCCAACTATTCTCCCCAACCCCCCCTAAAGATTGCCGTAATCTACCGACCTCCCGGACCATATCCCGTTTCCTTAATGACTTTTCCTCCTGGTTACCCTTCTTTCTCTCCTCCGAGCTTCCCACCATCATCCTTGGGGATTTCAACATCCCTGTCAAAATGGCCAACCGGCCTCATCTCAACTCCTCCACCTAACCTCCTCCTTCGCACTCTCACAGTGCATTCAATCAACCACCCACTCCGACGGAAACATCCTGGACCTTGTCTTCTCCCACCTCTGCGCTCCCTGCAACCTCACTAACACCCCTTCCCTCTCTCTGACCATAACCTTATTACCTTCTCTGTCTCCTTGGCCTCTAACCCCTACCCCTCCAAATGCCTTACTACTACCAGCAGAAACCTCTGCAACCTGAACCCTGCCCCCCTCCGCTCTGCAGCTGATCAACTCCATGACAGCATTCTCCCCCTGTCCTGCCCCGACCTGGCTATGACTGCCTACAACAACGCACTGTCAGCCGCCTTTGACTCACTAGCGCCTTTAACCACACGAAACATCAGACCCCGACCGCTCCAGCCCTGGCAGACTGATCACACCAAAACTCTCAAATGACACAGTCGTGCCTTGGAGCGACTATGGCGCAAAACCAAACCTAAACAAGCCTTCACCCACTATAAATCTGCCTTCCACACCTACACCTCCTCCCTCCACGATGCCAAACAAGCCTACTTCCTGACCCTCATCAAGACCCTCTCCTCCAATCCTCGCCGACTGTTCTCCACCTTTAACTCTCTACTCTCTCCACCCTCACCTCCACCCAGCACCTCACTCACCGCCCTTGAGATTGCCAATCACTTTAAAAACAAAATTGACACAATTCGCAAGGACATCACCGCTGCTCAAACTCCCTCCAAACCCGTCCCCTCTCACACAGTTACCCCCTTATTGCCCCTCTCCCTCGACCTCACCACTGCTCCGACCTCCACCCCACCTAACATTCCTCACACTGCAGCCCCCTCAACACTCCACACCTTCGACCTTACTACCATCTAGGAGGTCTCCAAGATCTTCTCTGATGCCCGCCTCACCACCTGCCCCCTCGACCCTATCCCCTCACAACTCTTACGACCTCCCTCCCCCTCCATCCTATGTTCCCTCACCCACATCTTTAATCTCTCTCTCTCTTTTGGCACATTCCCCTCCGTTCTGAAGCACGCACACATCACTCCCATACTTAAAAAGCCCTCTCTCGACCCCAATGACCCAAACAACCTCAGACCCATCTCCCTGGTCCCATTCACATCCAAACTCCTCGAGCGCTTAGTCTACAATCGCCTAAGCTCTCACCTCAATGACAACAACCTCCTTGATCCCCTCCAGAATGGCTTCCATCCCCTACACTCCACCGAAACTGCCTTACTTAAACTCTCCAACGACTTCTTAACCGCCAAAGCTAATGGCCACTACTCAGTGCTCCTACTCCTTGACTTCTCAGTTGACCACCCCCTCCTCCTCAAAAAACTACACTCTCTCGGCCTCAGAGATTCCGCTCTCTCCTGGCTCTCGCCCTACCTATCACAACGATCCTTCAGCATTACCTTTAACGCTACTACCCCCCCTCACTCCCCCTCTCTGTTGGGGTCCCTCAGAGCTCCGTCCTCGGGCCCCTTCTATTCTCCATCTACTCCTCCTCCCTTGGCCAACTCATACACTCTCACGGCTTCAACTACCACCTCTATGCCGATGACCAATAAATCTATCTCTCAACCCCTCACCTCACCCCTGCAATCTCCGCCCGAATCACACACCTACTGAGCGACATTACAGACTGGATGTCGCTCCCCTTCCTTAAACTGAACCTCTCCAAAACCGAGCTCCTAGTATTCCCCCCAGCCCACACACCACCCCCCACTGACTTCTCCATCACATCCAACAAGGCCACTATCAGGCCCGCCCCGCAGGCCAGAGTACTTGGGGTCATTCTAGACTCCAACCTATCCTTCCAGCCCCAAGTCCAATCACTAACTAACTCATGCAGATTCCACCTCCGCAACATTGCCAAAATACGCACTTTCCCAACCCCAGAAACCACTAAACAGCTCATCCACTCCCTCATCATATCACGACTCGATTACTCCAACTCCCTCCTTACTGGCCTGCCTCGCTACAGGCTATCCCCACTTCAGTCAATCCTGAACACGGCAGCCAGACTCATCCACCTTACCAACCGCTCCGTTTCCACCACCCCCCTCTGCCAATCCCTCTACTGGCTTCCGATTGCACAACGGATCAAATTCAAAATCCTAACACTGGCATGCAAAGCTGTTCATCATACTGCCCCAAACTACATCAACAACCTAATAGCCAAGTACCACCCATCACGCACACTCCGCTCCTCTCAAGACCTCCTTCTCTCTAGTTCCCTAGTCTCCTCCTCCCATGCCCGCCTCCAGGATTTCTCCAGGGCGTCACCCATACTCTGGAACTCCCTACCCCAAGCCATCAGACTATCACCTACTCTCCTCTCATTTAGGCGCACCCTGAAAACCCACCTCTTCAGGGAAGCCTACGCCACCCCCTGCTAATTGCCGATCTCCTCCACTCTTCCAACCACTCCATCCCCCACAGCTATCTCCTCCTGTATCACTATCCCCTCCCTCCTAGATTGTAAGCTCGAAAGAGCAGGGCCCTCGAACCCATCGTGTATCACATTGTATTGTTATTGTACTGTCGCATGTTTTGTCTCCCTTTGTAATGTACAGCGCTGAGCGAACCATTGGCGCTTTATAAATACTGTATAATAATAATTCTATAGAACTTCCAGCTTACAAATTGTTCCTGTTACTTTTTCTATGTGAAAGGCATGGCCATTGTTTTGTTTCATTATCATATCTCACATTACTTGTAAATAACAACCTTATTATCATCCTCATAAACATTTGTTAATGTGTAATGACCAATTGGGGTGCCTTTTGTTAGCCACTATACAGAAAGCTGGCAATTTATAATAAATGAATTGTTACCAAGCTATGCATTATCTTTTTCCTGGGATGCAAAAATGCTCAATATGACCAAACATGAAGCTGAGAAGTAAGTTAACACCATACTTGTAAAGTACATTGGGGAGATTTACTGAAAATGGAACATGCAAAATCTCATGCAGCTCTGCATAGAAACCAATCAGCTTCCAGGTTTAATTGTCAAAGCGTAATTGAACAATCTGAATTTAGAAGCTGATTGGCTACCATGCACACCTGCACAAGCTTCAGTAACCCCCCATCGTATTGTAAATCTGGTGTTGTGTGTTTTTTGTAATTATCATGTAATCAACTATACTTAAACTGTGCATTGTACAATGTTACACTGTAACAATGTATAATTGTAAATATAGTTTAGTGTGTTATTTGTATGTACAGTACTATGTACCAATAAATGTATTTTGCTAATTAAACTATTTCTTTTGTCCAAGAATCCTCAGATCTAGGTGTGTGAATGTAAATACTCTTATAGCTATTGGAATATATTTACATGTACACTTAAACTAGTCAACATCCACAAATTCCCACATCATTTTTGGAGGACAAGATGTAGGGAAGAGGTCCTTGTCCCTCAACACTGGGACAAAATACTTTACAAGGGGTTTTGCCAGTTCTCCTTGCAAGGAACCCCCTTAATGTTGACGACATGTTCAGTTTTTTTTCTATTGTCACCTTTAAAGGATTACATCATACTGTTCTATAAATAAATGTGCCAAGTTAAGGCACCCCTAATATATGTAAACTGAAGAACTTGTATATTTTAAATGTTTTTTAAGCTACATGAAAATACTTTTTCTCCACTGAGCTCTATATTTAAGAAATTTCTTTGCGTTGGTATGTTTCCCATGACCAGTTTCTCATGCCCCTTTTTTCAACAATACATTGACAATTACGCTTGAAAAAAGGCTAAAAAAATAGCTAGCTTCACCTCTCATAGACATCAATCAATTTGAAAATGTCGGTCAAACAGTTAAAAAAAAACATTTTATACTAAATGTAGACAGCCAACATGTTTCTATCAAATAAGGCTGTATTTACAATGTTGCTCTGTTCAGGAGAAATCATCCCAGAAGTGTGTTTTAAAATGAATTTTTAAAATAATTTGTGTATTGGGAGTTTATTTCAGCATTCAAAAGAAATTAGTATGTATACACTTGAACCTCCATTTCCTGACCACAGTTGCACTTCAAATATGACAATCCTTTTACATGCAAATGGTATGGTTTAATTAATACATTTGAAATCAGTGTGGCCCAAATTAGATATCTGGGAATAAGCAGCTAAATATCTCACAACGTGATCTGATGTTGTTAACAACTACAACCACTAATGGTAGCTAGGAAATAGTGACATATGATAAAAAAGGTATTGCATTTCTAAAATGTATGTATTTCTTCTATAAAGTCACTTTTGTATTAAGCACAAGAGGTTTTGCAAATTCACTAAATCTATTTTATTGTTCATGTTTGTTCATTGGATGTATTGCACCATTATGGAACAATTTATTATATTTACCATACTTCTTTATACTATAATGAGCAGATTTGTAAGTGGTCATTGCATGTAAACTTCCATTGTTTTCATACTATTGAGAGCTCCTCTCAGGTTATATGACCTAATCATAAATGACCAGCTTTGTACATCTTTGCCATTTTCAGGAGCTTCTTAATAGTTTACTGCCTTTCATTACTTATAAACCTAAGTTTACTGTAATAACTATAAGCTGATTAATATAAATTATTTAATGACAGCATGCTTGCTAAAACATTTTGGCGTTTACCCAAGTGTGTCCTTAAAACACAAATATCACAGAAAATACAACTATCAGGGGAAAAAAACCTAAATAGAACCAAGGAAAAAAAAAGGAAGATGTCGCTTTTCTCTCCTAATAGACTTTCATATTCTTTTTTTTTTTAATTTTACATCCACTTACATTTACATCTTATTAATATTTAATGCCAATGTATTACCTTATATAATAATAAATCAACTTGATGTTGTTTGCAGATTTTGCACAATTAGAGCTAACTTCAAGGGCTCAGACTCAAGAGCCTTTATGACATTCTAAATTTAGAACTAGTGGATATATAACTGTTTTAATGATTATATTAGTTGTACATTATGCTATAAATTCTTGGAAAACATCAAGAATATGAAAATATGGAATTGTTTATTAATGCTAAGGCACAATGATTTTATAACGTAATGGATAAATATTCATTGTTGCATGGAATATAGATATACTGTATGTGTCACTTCATATCTAAAAGTATTAAAGATGTATAAATATAAATACTTAATTTAAAAGAACTCTTCTTTCTAGCTGCAGTGAACTTACAATAGGGGGCGGTGTGATGCATGTTTTACCACATCACAGGGCTCCTTTTTTCTCTGTTTTGTACCAACTTTATTTGAAGTGCACAAAAGTAAAACAAAAAATTGACACTTCATTCAGGTCACTGTACAGCCGCATGGTGAGTTGCCATGCTGCTACTGCACCACACACCCAGGATGCATTACAGTGTGGACAGAACACATAAAAAACAACTGTTTTCCATGTGTCCTAGTGATGACCTGTGTTCATCCAGTGCTGTAAAATGCACATTATAGCACCATATGTGAACAGGGCGTTGGTTAATTGTATACATTACTTGATTTTACATATATTAATCCACTGCTCTTGCAGTGGATTCATCATCTTGGAATACATGCAGATTTCTTGCCAAAGGCAAAATTCCCAGTGCAGCAAGTCTAACAACATTGCCACAGATGTCATAATAAGTATAGCAGACTACCTATTATTTGTCCACAGTTCCATGGAGACGTGGGTGAGGCAGTGATTGGATATGAGGATTCTTGAAACTTTTGAACTAAAGTGGAAGATTGTTATCATAAATAGTGATGAACTGAATGTACCTGTGTTTGGGGCACACACATACACTGCTTTACTGAAGAAGGTGAGAATTTTCACACATTAAATTGTGTGAATAATCCTTAACTTCATGCAACTAGAAATTTAATTTCTGATTAATTATTTCATATGGAAATAAATATACAAGAGAATATACACACACTGTTTTGTGAAGATTGTCAACTGCCCTAAATGGTTCAACATTGCCCCTTTTTATTACCTGCCAGTTTTTCTCTGTGGCACCAGCCATCCCAGCAAGCACAGGGAACAACTACAGACAAGTGTCTACCTGCAGTGGACTATGCATTTAGCAAATGCTACTAAATAATCATAGCAAAGCCCACCATTTTTCTTTCCATGCAGTATATTATCATTTCTTCAGTATTGTATGACATGTATTAATCTAGTACTGAAGCAACTGCTATGTTATAAAAAGTCAGCAAATCAACTGAAAAGGATTAGACTACACTTATCAATAAATCCTTTTTCTACTGAGATATTTCACTGCTTGTTCCCATCTATCTAATTTGGGCCACATTGGTTTCAGAGTGATACAAATGGATTGCCTGCCAATAAGTAGTTAAAAGAAAAGATTGGGAATTAGAAAAAAAAATCATACTCACCTAGGTGGCTGCAGCATTGATCCCAGCTCCAGCTGTCCCCCACCAGCTCTGCATTAAGAACCGAGGAAACAAAGAGAGCTGATCACTCAGTTCTTGGTCATCAGTGAGCAGAGAGCAGTGACTGCCCCCCTCCCAGGGGGAGGGGATGGGAGCACCTGGCTCAGGCTCTCTGAGATACTGATCCAGAGGCTGGCCCAGACATGTGGTTAATTGCACTCCTGTGACCCACAGGAGAAGTAGGACCAAAAGAGCTTACTACTACTTTAGATCTCTCAGTAGCCAAGCAACTAATTGTTCTTTTAGTCCTAACATGCTCCAGGTTAAAGGTAAACTGATTTGCAAATCATTTGTTTGATGGAAAATTGTCTTATCATAACAATTTAACTGTACATGGATTTTTGTGCCCTTTTTGAATAGGATTACAACTTTACATAAAACAAAAAAACAGAAAAAAATAGAAAAATAAAAAAAGGATTGTTCTACAATAGTTTTTCCTCTGTATTACAATACCGTTCCAACTAATCAGGTTTTATTTGATGCTTTAAAAATAATAATTGAAAATAATGAAAAAGTCAGCGGGCCCAAAATTAATGATTTAGTTTAGCTACTTAAGAATTAAACCAGCTGACAGTCTCTGCACTTTAGTTACTGGGTCTTCACACCTGTAGTGGCCATTATATGGGAGTTTCACCCTCCTTATTGTTTTTTTAAATCACAAAGTAGAGAACAGACCAAGAGATGAAACAAGAAAATGCCCCTGAGAACAACCACATTTAACAGATGGCCTGGAACAGGGAGACCTTGACTTTTGGTAATCAAGTCATGTAAAAAGTCTAGGATTTTCTTACTTCACAATGTTCTGCGTATAGCTAAAATTACCTTTGGGTGGACTGATTCTTTAAATATTCTGCTTATCTTGAAAATTCTTCATTACAATATGTAAAACAACAAACTTGTTTCAGATAACAGCAGAAATAAAAAGGCACTTAAAAACAACCTATTTTTAAACATCCCACATTCTGACTCATTGAAAAACACATGTTCTTTCTTTGTAAGGTGTGTATATAACATTTATGAGCTCTGTTCTTCACTTTATAAAAATACTTTCTCCTATATCATGTTTATGTGTGGAACAAAGGTTAATTTATATTGATTTATAAACTAGTTAACAAGCATACAGATACTCCTACTAATTTTCTAGTGGGTGCCTTTATGGCTAAATGAAAGAAAAATAATGTTTCTTTTGCAGCTGTATTATTTGGCACTACAGATGCAAATGCAGATAAATAAAAACTGTGCTTTTTCCTTTGTGTGAATGTGGGAGAGCGAAATGTAAAATAGTGCCAGCTGTAATCTGGCATTTAGGAACATTGTTCTTTGGGGGAGGAGAAAATTCAAAAAGAAGGAGTCATGTCAAAATGTTTTCATTATTATAGACAGAATTTGGGATAGTGCTTATTATGCCTCCTTTGTACATATTTAGCAGCGTGTCAGTAAGTCATTTTTTTTTTGCACACAATTGTTACTTTTCTGCAAGTTTAATTTTAAAAAAACACAATTTTATATCATTGCTTACTTACTAAAAATTAAATTATATTACTTTAAAACTAAACTCTAAGCAACATTCAGTATAACATCAGTTAATTAAACTACTATGCAGGCTGGAACAGAGTCCTTCACAAGCCTACAGAGGTCTGCATACGTTTTCAAGACCATCCCTACACTGTTCATACTTATCAGGAACCTTCTCCTGCACTAGGCCTATCGTTTCCTAACCAGCATGAGCACTATCCCTCTATACATACTTCCCACACTGCTGGTACTATAATTTCTGCAACTTTCCATTATTTAGTTCTTAATAATATTAACATTGTCAGACTAAGCAGGGCTTTTTTAATGCCTCTGGGTGGGACTGTATCCCCTTTCTAGTGATTCTGTACTGTGTGAAAACTTTAGTGAGACTGAAATAAGGATTATTCAGAAGTGTGATTAGATTGTTTATTTTTTAATGTATAAACAAAATGGAGCAGTCCCGTGACAACATGTAACATTAGACTCCAATTAGACTAGATTATTATAAAACCATTGAAAGTGTCTCATTAGGATTTTTTTTGTATATAGTTAATATAAGGGTAGGCTGTCACTGTTTGTTTTTTTTTTGCCAAATGTTTGCTTGACTGGAATAAATCTTCGATTTTTATCCCTGCTTGCTATGAAATTTCTTATAGTTTTCAAGTCTACCTAAAACTTTTTTCAGATATACAGTACATGTGATATATATATATATATATATTTCTATATATGTTCTGCCCATATTGTTGAAAATAATGTATGTAATATACTGTAATGTTATGTGATGTTGCTGCCATCTATTGGTTAGGGTTATTATGCCTAGTTATATCAGGATTTGTCAGGAAGTGGTAATTTTCACATAGAGGCAATAACCTCTAACCTGGAACTTCCTATCCTCCATTTCGTGACTACTTCTGGATCCAACAAGCAGCATTACAGTGGAGCTCTGAGCTATTCCTGGACTTATGGTGGAATTGTCCGTGAGTACACTCACTGATGGGATGAAGCTGTTGTATAATGTTTAAAGTACTGACACATATGTTTTGTTTGTGCTTATGTTGTAGTTTTACAAAGTTATTCAGAACAAAGAATACATACAGATCTGATGTCTCACGTTTCTTGACTTTTGAATTATTGTTAGACTGTCTGACTAGTGTTATACAACAGTTCAATAATGCGAAGCAGAACAATATATATATATATATATATATATATATATATATATATATACACACTGTACATACACTATATACACTGTATTGCCAAATGGATTGGGACACCCCTCCAAATCATTGGAGTTAGGTATTCCAATCACCTCCATGGCCACAGGTGTATAAAATCAAGCACATAGGCATGCAGACTGCTTTTACAAACATTTGTGAAAGAATGGGTCGCTCTCAAGAGCTCAGTGAATTCAAGCGGGGTACCGTGATAAGTTTCCACCTGTGCAATAAGGCCATCTGTGAATTTCCTTGCTACTAAATATTCCACAGTCAATTGTTAATGGTATTATAACAAAGTGGAAGCAACTAGGAACAACAGCCATGAAGTGGGAGGCCACGTAAAATGACATGCTGAAGCGCACCAACTGTCTGCAAAGTCAATAGCAAAAGACCTCCAAACTTCATGTGTCCTTCAGATTAGCACAACAGAGAACTTCATGGAATGGGCTAACATGGCTGATCAGCTGCATCCTAGCCATACATCAACATGTGCAATGCAAAGCATTGGGTGCAGTGGTATAAAGCACGCCGCCACTGGACTCTAGAGAACTGGAGACATGTTCTCTAGAGTGACAAATCATGCTTCTCTGTCTGGCAATCCGATGGATGTGTCTGGATTTGGCAGTTGCCAGGAGAACAGTACTTGTCTGACTGCATTGTGCAAAGTGTAAAGTTTGGTGGAGGGGGAATATGGGGTGGGATTGTTTTTCAAGGCCTGGGCTTGGCCCCTTAGTTCTATTGAAGGGAACTCTTAAGGCGTCAGCATACCAAGACATTTTGGACAATTTCATGCTCCCAACTTTGTGGGAACAGTTTGGGGATGGCCCCTTCCTGTTCCAACATGACTGCACACCAGTGCACAAAGCAAGGTCCATAAAGACATGGATGAGCGAGTGTGGGGTGAACTGGCCTACACAGATTCCTGACCTCAACCCGATAGAATACCTTTGGGATGAATTAGAAGGGAGACTGTAAGCCAGGCCTTCTTGTCTGACATCAGTGCCTGATCTAACAAATGTGCTTCTGGAAGAGAAAAAGTATGGGCTAATTCAATATTGAACCCTACGGACTAAGACTAGGATGCCGTTAAAGTTCATGTTCGTGTAAAGGCAAGTGTCCCAATACTTTTGGAAAAATAGTGTTTATAATTTTTCATTTTATGATGGCATATGATGGCAGCTAAATTTGCAAATTACATATGAAGGTTTTGCTTCTTGTTGATCCTCATATTCCTCATGCAAAGCTCTGTCCTTGTGAAAATAGTAGGCTCCATTAATATCATAAAACAATGGACCTGGTAACTTAAATCTTTGTCCCCTATGGTGTGACATGAAAAAGCTCAGAGAATCATTTTTAATCATAACAAGAAGAGGGCACTCTTACTCAAAAAGATATATTTTTTGTAATGCCAACGTGTATATAATTGTTTGACAGGTGTGTTCTTAATGATAGGGTCACTTAAATGTTGTATACAACATTTAGTATAAACTAAGTAATTCATATTCTTTACTCATGAATATGGCCTAAACAATATAAAATACATCTATATTATTTTAAAATGACATGGCCAGAAATATAATAGGAGATTTTAATCTTTATTAGTGAGAAGCCAACAGTTCAGTGCAGACCTAGATTTTGACCAAACTTTTGCTGTTTGGCCCCCTGTTTGGTGGGAGCCATAAATCTGACATAGAAGAGGCATTTCTACCACTACCACATCTCACTGTCACTGGTTGCTATGGAAGCAGCCTAGGAACCTCTGACATATTCAAGAATTGCACATAAGCAAAGGGGTAGAGGCAGCGGTGACATCACTACCCAAATATGGCCACTGGATGCTGAACAGAACATTTCCCTCCCCCAAGCCATGCTTGCAAAGTTCCCATTAAAAGAAAAATAAACAAAACAAGCTTTTGCTGAAATATTAACCTTCATTCTTTTCAGGGTTTTTCTGATATTAACTTATAACTAATATGAATTTTTGATGAGATGTACAGAATAACCTTCTGGTAAACCCACCACCACAGGTGTACAGGTTTGAAGAGTAAAAATTCTGGAACCTTTCTACAAAGTAAACTGAACTCCAGAGAAGAGTCTAGGAAAAGAAGTCAATTAATATTTTCACTATTTTTTAAGATGAAGAGGTTACCTTTGGGACAGTATTGAAAATAATGACTTTAAAATATTAAAACCCTATTCATCATATTCATATATAGGACATCCTAATATTTAAGACTCTATGATCATGACAAGAGATATAATATAGTATAATATAATATAATATAGCAATATGTATAACATAAAATAATATAATATGTATGATTATGATACCTAAAATAGGAACTTGTTTTGCTTTCACAATATATGACACAGAAGTAAAATGGGAATTATGATCTGGGATTTGTCCCAATCTCCTTTGAGGAGTAATAATTAATATCTCAACATGAATCGCTGGATAAAATCACACATCTTTTTGGCAAATGTCATATAATTAAAATTATAGTATGTTAAAGAGTAACATTACATATAGAGATGTAGATATAGGTATTGCACTTCTGCATCAGATTATGATTAAGATAACATATCTAGATTAATATAAGGATAAAATATTATATCCCATATGACTTCAATAAATCCAATTATATTCCCAGAAGACCTAATATAGAGATTCCTAGTTTTAGAGCACCATCTAGTTGGCAGGTGAAAATACTGACTGAGGTCTGTTTTGCATGGCTTCAGCTATAATAGCTGTGTGAACAGCAAGCTTTTATGAAAGTTTCAGGAAGCTTTTGCAAAACTGTCGCTAAGCTTCAATCAGCTTTCTCTAAGCCTTTAAAGTGCCCTTTATCTCCTGTTTGGAAATGTTATATTCATATCAAGGTCCTACCTTTCCTTTATGCTTTCAGCCCTCTGCGGCTCCTCCCAGGAGGTGATGGCTTATCACATTTAAGTCTGCTGTTTGCAGCTGTCCATTGCATTCGTGTCCTGTCTGTTGCACAGCAGCAAGCTCCTGTTCGGTTAACTCTTTGCTCTTCTGGATACTGACTTGGCTTTGGCTAAGACTCCTCCTGGCTTCTGACCCCGGCTCTGGCGACCATGCTTCCTGGCTTCTGACCCCGGCTTTGGCTACGATTCCCGCTAGTTCTCGACTTGATTATCCTGGAAGACGACCTCGGCAGGAGAACTTCTGTCCTACCAAGTCATTCGCTGTTGCTGTCGGACTTGCATAGACTTTGCCTTGTTTCTGTGTACATATGCCTACCTTTAATCGCACCTCCTTGTGTGTCTGGCTCCTCTCTCCCTGATACTACACGAATGCCATGAATCCTGACGGTGCAGGTACGCTCCCTATGTTCGTTGCCAGACTTGATCAGCAGGATCTCTTGTTGGATCAGTTTGCTCAGGCGTTGCAGACGCTGCTTGCACACACAGCGCACCTTGCTCCTGGTGCAATTAGGCTGGTTGTCACTCCTGTGGTTGCTCCCGCTGCTGCTCCGGTTGTTTCTCCTACATCTGCATCTGCTGCTGCACCTGCAGTGCCCAGAGGTATGACTGGTTCAGCCCCCCTTCCACAGCGCTTTGGGGGTGAGCCGAGTCAGTGTTGGGGTTTCCTTAACCAAGTGGGCATATATTTTGAGTTGATACCCCACGCTTTTCCTACTAAGAGGTCAAAGGTGGGCTTCCTAATCTCACTGCTCTCGGACAAGGCCTTGGCCTGGGCAAATCCCTTATGGGAGAATGATAACCCTGTGATTCACGCGTTTGTCGGTTTTGTTGCCTCCTTCCGTAGGGTATTCGATGTGCCTGCTCACTCCCCCTCTGCTGCCAAGCTGCTCATGTCCATGAATCAGGGTTCACGGACCGTTGCCGAGTACGCCATAGAATTTCATACCCTGATGGCAGAGGTGGGTTGGAACAATGAGGCTCTGGTGGCTGCTTTCTCTCATGGTCTCTCAGATGCGTTGAAGGACAAGATTGCAGCCAAACAACTGCCTGTGGAGCTCGAAGCACTCATTTCCTTCCTAATCCCGATTGACACCAGGCTCAGGGAGAGGCCTTCACTTAAGGAGCGTCTGCGGGGGCTTCCTAACCGATTGGCGCCTACGTTTTCTGTCCCACCCGTTCCTCCCTCCCCTCCCACGCCTCCTGGGGATGGCTTGTCTGGCAGTGAGCCCATGCAGCTGGGGTTTGCTCGCCTTTCCGAGGGGGAGGGTCGTTGCCTGTACTCTGGTCTCGGTGGGCATTTTTGGCAGTCCTGTCCGGTCCGTCCGGGAAACGCACCTGAGATCCTGTCGGGGCAGATCTTGGGTGGACTTTCCTCGGCCCCGGTGTCCTGCAAAGATAAACCGCTAATCACCGTTGTCCTCTTTGGACGGAAGGCTCTGTGACGGCCCAGGTATTGATAGACTCTGGTGCTGGTGGGTTGTTTATGGACAGTTCGTTTGCTGCTCAGTACTCCATTCCTCTGCAGGCTCGAATTACTCCATTGGTTCTTGAGGCGATAGATGGCAGGCCCCTGCAACCGCCGCAGGTTACCCACGAGACCCTGCCAGTTGAAGTAGCTATTGGGGCTGTTCACAGGGAGTTGGCCTGTTTCCAGGTAATTCCTTCTCCACACTACTCCGTGGTTTTGGGATATCCCTGGCTTCAGAAGCACAATCCGACCTTTAATTGGCGGTCGGCCGAGATTCTCTCGTGGTCTCCACAGTGTGGGGCCAGTTGCATCCGTGGACCTTAAGGTGTTGTGTGCGTCCTCGGACTCTGTGTTGCCCACTGACTATGGGGAGTACCTGGACGTGTTTGACAAGGTGCGCGCCGCTGCGCTGCCTCCTCATCGTCCATACGATTGCATAGCCTTGCAACCCTGTGCCACTCCTCCTCGTGGCAGGGTGTATCCTCTTTCGGGTTGCGGAGAATCAGGCCATGGAGGAGTACGTTGCAGATGCGCTTTCCCGGGGGCACATTCGCAAGTCTACTTCCCCAGCAGGAGCTGGCTTTTTCTTTGTGAAAAAGAAGGGAGGTGAATTGAGGCCTTGCATTGATTATAGGGGTCTATATCGAATCACGATTAAGAATGCTTACCCAATTCCGTTGATTACCGAGCTGTTCGACCGCCTCAAGGGAGTAACAGTCTTTACTAAACTCCACCTTAGGGCTGCGTACAACCTCGTACAGATCAAGGAGGGCGACGAGTGGAAGACCGCGTTCAACACCAGAACTGGCCACTATGAATCCCTGGTTATGCCCTTCGGGTTGTGTAACGCGCCCGCGGTATTTCAGGAGTTCATTAATGATGTCTTTCGTGACTTGTTACAGCAGTGCATTGTGGTTTACTTGGACGACATCCTGGTTTACTCTGCGTCTATGGAGTCTCATATCCAGGATGTCAAGCGGGTGCTGCAACGGTTACGTGAGAACGAGCTTTTTTGTAAGCTTGAGAAGTGTGAATTTCACCGATCACAGGTTGCCTTTTTGGGCTACATCATTTCCACTGTGGGATTCTCCATGGATCCTCAGAAGGTTTCGGTGGTTCTGCAGTGGCCTCGCCCCAGTGGTCTTTGGTCCATTCAGCGCTTTTTGGGATTCACCAACTATTATCGGAAATTTATCAGGAACTTCTCCATGCTGGCCAAGCCTCTCTCAGATCTGACCAAGAAGGGCAGTAATCCCAACGAGTGGTCATCCGAGGCCATTTTAACTTTCGAAGCTCTGAAATCCGCCTTCGCTTCGGCTCCGATACTGTCTCATCCCAATCCTGGGTTGCCCTTTGTCCTCGAGGTTGATGCATCTGAGATGGGAGTAGGCGCCCTCCTGTCTCAGCGTCGGTCGCCCGATGAACCCCTACTTCCCTGTGGGTTCTACTCCAGGAAGCTTTCCTCCGCAGAATGCAACTACCAGATTGGAGACAGGGAGTTGTTGGCCATTATTCAGGCTCTCAAGGAATGGAGGCACCTGCTTGAGGGTGCTGTGGTTCCGGTTCTCATTCTCACTGACCACAAGAACCTGACGTATCTCTCGGAAGCTAAGAGGTTGACGCCCCGTCAGGCCAGATGGGCTCTGTTCTTGTCGTGTTTTAACAATGTGGTCTCCTATGTGCCTGGCTCCAAGAATGTCAGGGCTGATGCCTTGTCGCGGCAATACTCTGAGCTGTCCAGGGAGGACTCTGAGGCGACCTCGGTCATACCTCCGGATCAGATCCTGGCTGCCATTCATACCAGCCTGACTTCTCCCCTTGGGGAGCAGATTTTGGAGGCTCAAACTGATGCTCCCTCTGAGAGACTGGCTGGTCGATGTTTCGTACCTGAGGGATTGCGCACCCGCCTGCTGCGTACCTACCATAATTCCAAGACTGGGGAGAAACCAGTTGTCCTGGGTCATTCTCGTCTATTCTGGTGGCCATCTCTCCGTTCCAACATCGCCTCATATGTAGCGGCATGTTCTGTCTGTGCCCAGAATAAATCTCCTCGGCATCTTCCATTTGGCCTTCTGCAACCCATTACCAATGGATTTCATTGTGGACCTCCCTGCGTCTCAAGGCCATACGGTCATTCTTATGGTCATTGATCGCTGCTCCAAGATGTGCCATTGTGTTCCGTTCAAGAAATTGCCGACTGCGCAAGAACTGGCTACGGTTTTCGCCAGGGAGATCTTTCGATTGCATGGGTTGCCTAAGGTGATTGTCTCGGACTGTGGGATCCAGTTTGTGTCCAGGTTCTGGTGCGCCTTCTGCTCCCAGTTGGGGATCAAGCTCTCCTTCTCTTCGGCCTACCACCTGCAGTCCAATGGGGCTGCGGAGCGTTCCAACCAGGCCCTGGAACAATTCCTTCGCTACTATATCTCAGACCATCAAGACAATTGGGTCGATCTCCTGCCATGGGCAGAATTTGCGAGGAACTCGGCTGTCAACTCCTCCTCCGGGATGTCTTCCTTCATGGCCAACTATGGGTTCCAACCCGCTGTATTGCCTGAGTTGTTCTCGCCACAGGACATTCCGGCTGTGGAGAACCATCTTGCTGCCCTGCGTTCTTCATAGGGGCAGATCCAGGGGTCCTTGAAGGACTCAGCACAACGCCAGAAGCTCAGGCTAATCGTAGACGGTTCCCAGCTCCTTCATACCAGGTCAGAGATCGGGTATGGTTGTCCACTCGTAACCTCAATCTTCGGGTGCCCGCACCAAAACTGGCTCCCCGTTTAGTTGGTCCTTTCCGCATCCTCCGCAAGGTGAACCCGGTTGCCTATGCCCTTGCTCTTCCTCCTGGGATGCGTATCTCCAATGTCTTCCACGTATCCCTGTTGAAGCCTCTGGTCTGCAATCGCTTTACTGCCTCAGCCCTGTCCTATCCGGGTTGACATTCATGAGGAGTATGAGGTGAGCCGCATCCTGGACTCTCGGTTGGTCCGCGGTCGGGTGTAGTTCCTGGTCCATTGGCGTGGTTATGGTCCTGAGGAGCGTTCCTGGGTTCCTTGCTCCTGCTCTCCTCTGCGCTTTTCACGCCCGCTTTCCCCAGAAGCCTTATGTTGAGCTGCGGAGGGGGAGGGGCCCTTGAGGAGGAGGTACTATCAAGGTCCTACCTTTCTTCAGGGCTTGTGCTGCTCCATGTGCTGGCATCCATCTTAGGTCTGCAAAGCATTGTGGGATCCTTTATGCTTTCAGCCCTCTGCGGCTCCTCCCAGGAGGTGATGGCTTATCACATTTAAGTCTGCTGTTTGCAGCTGTCCATTGCATTCGTGTCCTGTCTGTTGCACAGCAGCAAGCTGCTGTTCGGTTAACTCTTTGCTCTTCTGGATACCGACTTGGCTTTGGTTAAGACTCCTCCTGGCTTCTGACCCCGGCTCTGGCGACCATTCTTCCTGGCTTCTGACCCCGGCTCTGGCGACCATTCTTCCTGGCTTCTGACCCCGGCTTTGGCTATGATTCCCGCTAGTTCTCGACTTGATTATCCTGGAAGACGACCTCGGCAGGAGAACTTCTGTCCTACCAAGTCATTCGCTGTTGCTGTCGGACTTGCATAGACTTTGCCTTGTTTCTGTGTACATATGCCTACCTTTAATCGCACCTCCTTGTGTGTCTGGCTCCTCGCTCCCTGACAATTCACCTCTTAAAGGGAGTGCGGATTGTCACTTTATATAGGCAGCTAGCAAGGCTTCATCAGGCTTTCAACAAGCTTTGAGTATTTCTGAAGCATGCTAGCATTTTTTAAAGCTTTTTTAAAGTGACAATCAGCACTTCCATTAGGATCTGTGTTCAAGATTTAGAACTGGAGATGAATGGTACTTAAAAAACCGAATGAAAACTCTGAAAATGCTTTGTAAAAGCTTGCTGTTTACACTGATCTTATACAAGCTGTAAACTGTGTGAATCAGGCCTTAGTAAACACCTATTTAATCAGTAAGATTACTCACCAATCAGGTTTAAGCAACTATTTTTGAATACACTCTCTAGGCTAGTTCTTAGATAAGGGATTTTTTGGGCAAAAATGTGCAGAGAGAAATCAGGATTGAGCTCTCTTCTACAGTTCATAGATCTATTGATCATCATCAGTCTCTTCTAATCATAAGCATCATCCCTCCATGGATCTCGCTCTCATGACTCATACTAAACTCAGCCTAGATCACTTTAGTGGTAAAATATAATTTAATAATTATTTTGTAAAACTTCCCACTATTGAATATAACTGTGTATCTCATTATTTACTCAATAGATTTCTTGACCTTATAGTCCATCACAACCCACTAGGGATTAAGTAATCAAATCTAAGCTGTATTAACACAGCATAACATAGATTAAACCCCTTCATTTTGTAGCAGAAAAATTAGAGGGGATGGTCTGATTGTGTGGACCTGATTGTCTACTAGTATAGTCAAATTGTTTGTACTTTGTAAATTGGTTGTGATACCTAAAAAGGAAGTAAATTATCCAGTTCATCGCAGTTCCTAGGCACAAATCTTTAGCCATATTAATTAGTGTTTAAGTTTCAAGATATTAAGTTACCCATGTTTATGTCATACTATTAATGATACTGATATACGTGATTGTTAATGACTTAAGTGTTAAATAAATTGTTTATATTTCGTTTTCTTTTTCCATGGTCCATACTTTCACACAATTGTATTGTGCCTAAAATATCTATATAGAGTAACAAACTCAGAAATAACTAATTAACTCAGTGTATTTATATGGATTATTTTTATTTTATGCCAAAAGGCTGGAGGCACTGTTCTATGTCAATTGATTAAACAATCCATATCACTGACTTATGACTGATTAATTGTGTAAACTTTCTGACATTCCAGTGATTTACCCCACAGTGCTTTCTGCAGCTAGATGTCTTCAGTTTGATGGTAGGATCACTCAACCCAGTTCCTCTGAGCCTAGGTCATCCTGACCTACCCCAACCTGTGAGTGGACAATGAAAGGAGAAGCGGAAAAGTCATGAGCTCATTTCACTGTGACTTTGTTCACTCTCTTTTTAACACCATACTTTTTGTCAGACCATAATTGAATAGGTCCCTTTCACTGTGCCTACCTTTCACACTGCATCCCTGCTGTACAGGGACTGCATGAGGCTGGTATCAGGTCAAATGCAGGCACATACACAGTTAGTATTTTAAAAATAAATTTATCAATGAAGTAATGATTAGAACAATGTGTTAATTTATGTCTTTTGTATCTGCCTAGAGTTTGGCTTTGACAAGGCATTGCAGAGCATTAAAAAGGGCTTGGTATTTAGATGCCCTATCCTAAACCCTATGATGTATAGATTTAAAATTGTAGATAATATATTATTTAATTATAAAAGGAGGTTTGACTGGTGATATGCTACCAGAATAATAAAACCTAAAAAAAAGACAGGTTGGTAAGCATATAAAATTTTTACTTGCTAACCATTCTGTCGAAGCCATTATATTGTCATTGTAATTTTATAGGAAACTCTCAAACAAGCTGCAGAGAAACAGTGTGAGCATAAGTGGCTGTGTAGGTTATCATTGTTTAGAAGACAAAAAGCAGACTGTCATAATAAAATACATTTATTTCTGACATAGGGCTGGGAAGGGGAGGTATCACTGATAGTAATTGCAGAACACATAAATAATAATAGTAGCTTTTAAATTCCGAGAGCAAAGGAAAATCTAGACAGTGGCAAAGAGAAGAAACTGATTTGGAGTGTGAACAAAACTAATTCAGAACAGAAATTTAAAATACTGACAATTCGTATTCTTGTTGAATACCCTATTGCAATACTTAAAGTGCATTTTCAATTTGAACCCTGAATAGGGTGAAGATAAGTAAGAACTAACACAAGGTTTTTACTGCAGTCTTTGTCCCTTTTGTCATCTAGAGACAACAATAAAACCGCTTTTATATGTGTGTGTGTTCTATGTATGTGTATGTGTGTGTGTGTGGGGGGGGGGGGGGTGCTGGGTTTGCATTCAAAACATGCTCATGGATTATACTATATTATTTGTACTTCAGAAATATTATTGTTAGAATTCATAGCTAATTATAGCATATTTATTAAATAAATAGCTTCCATTTAATGTGTATTTGGCATTTAAAAGTAGATATATGACTGCAAAATCGGAGGGAGGATGATCATAGAGGATGTTGGAGGTTTTAGAGACTTTTTATGAAGTGTGAAATTAAAATTCCATTTAACCTCCTTAATACTGGGCACTTTCACCCTCTTCCTGCCTAGGCCAATTTTCAGCTTTCAGGACTGTCACACTTGGAATGATAATTACTCAGTCATGCAACACTGTACCCATATGAAATTGTTATCATTTGTTTGAGACATATATAGCTTTCTTTTTGTGGCATTTAATCACCACTGGGTTTTTTAATTTTGTGTTATAAATCGAAAAAGACCTCAAATTTGGAAAAAAAGTGTGTTTTTCTTAGTTTCTGTTATAAAATTTAGCAAATAAGTTATTTTTCTTCATGCATTTTACTCAAAATTTATACTGCTACATTTCTTTGGCAAAAATAACCCTAATCAGTGTATATTATTTGGTCTGTGAGAATGGTATACATACAAGCTATGGTACCAATCACTGAAAATTGATCACACCTGATCACACCTAATATTCTGATGGCCTATCTCATTACTTGAGGCCCTAACATGCCAGGACAGTACAAATACCTTCCAAATGACTCCTTTTTGGAAAGTAGGCAGTCCAAGTTATTTATTAAAAGTCATGGTGAGTTTTTGTAAGTTGTAATTTTTTCCCACAATTCTTTGGAAAATTAAGAAATTAAATAAAATTTGTTTTTTTTTCCACAGAAATGTCATAATAACAAGTTATTTTTCACACACGGCATAGGTATACTTGCAACTACACCCCAAAACACATTCTGATAATCAACCTGAGTATGGCGATACCCCATGTGTGAGACTTTTTCACAGCCTAGCCACATAAAGAGGCCCAACATAAAAGGAGAACCTTCAGGCGTTATCCAATTTAAGACCAGGCCGCCTTCTGACACTTTTTGTTTACAAGAAAAAATCAGTATTTTTGCTAGAACTTAGAACCCCCCAAACGCTACATATTTTTGTGAGACTTTTTCACAGCCTAGCCACATAAAGAGGCCCAACATAAAAGGAGAACCTTCAGGCGTTATCCAATTTAAGACCAGGCCGCCTTCTGACACTTTTTGTTTACAAGAAAAAATCAGTATTTTTGCTAGAACTTAGAACCCCCCAAACGCTACATATTTTTTAGCAGAGGCCATAGAGAATAAAATACTGGATTTTGCAAATTTCTATGTCACATGGTATTTGCGCAGCGGTTTTTCCAACCCAATTTTACACACTAATGTAAAATTAAACTTTAATATATTTTAATGCACACAAACACAATATAATATCAATTATATTGTAAAATATAAAATATGGTGTTCTATCTAGTAAATAGATACAAAACATGCCATGGTTTAAAATTGCACAATCTCGTGAAATGGTGCCAAACTTCGGTAATTAAACATCTCCATAGATGATACCTTATAAGCCTTTATAGGTTACCAGTATAGAGTTACAGAGGAGGTCTTGTGCTAGGATCTTGCTCTGGCATTCATGGGAATACCTCACAATGTGCTGTGATCGCCGTTTACATATGTGTACAGGACCAACGTGTATGTTCGCCTTTGCACAAAAGCACCAATGGGGGTGCTTTCTTTTTTTAATTTATTTATTGGTGGGACACTGACAGATGTTTTTGTGCATTTGTACATTGTGACAGATGTTGATCGCCCACCGGCAGAAACCAACAGATGTTGGTGATGCTATTGGAACACTATTTCAGTTTAGGAGCGTTCTCTCAGAATGGAAAAGCTCCCACCCAGCTGTTTATGTGCAGTAGCCAGTTGGGAAGCAGTTAAAGGGTAGCTATATTCAAATATTACTTTATAAGCTAAAGGTGCTAGCAAGATTACTGGAGCCTGGATCACTATAGTAATTATGAACCAACCAAAACAATTTAAAGAATCCTTGATAGCAATGCTATAGTTTAATGTAATTAAACCATGTAGTTATAAAAAAAAAAAAAAGAAATGGGGTGGGCGAGAGAGCAAAAAATTGTCAGAAAAAGAAAGTTAAAACAAAGACGTGAGAATAAAACCGCGGCAGATTAGAAAACTAGACTAAATCAGTGAAGCAAAGCAAGGATGAAGTGAAGCATTGCACAGGATGAAGGGATTGTCAATGAAGGAACATGGGCATTATTTTGCAATGTTGTCTTCAATATACAGTACATGATTATTTATATAGACTTATTCTGTTGAGGTAAAGTTACATAGAGTGCAAAAAACTTTAGATCTAAATTTGAACATTACAAATTAAAATATTCTAAAGGAAACTCAAATTCAATTTGAATTAATATGAAAAGTTGTTCCTATACTTTATTGAAAATATACTTAAAAGTACATGTAAACTCTAACTGAATAAAATGTAGTTTGTTAAAGCAATGTACATCAGAAACAATTGCCACATTTCTATTTGCATTTGTTTTTCATCCATTCTTCTATATCAGCACTGCAGCCACTATGTGCATACCTTCCAATGACAGCTATGTGGCATTTCATAGGGCAGACTTCCTGATGGCATCAACAGTGGACTTTGCCTGCTTAATGTGTGTCAGCATGCCACTTTTAGACTCTATAGGGAGAGTGTGTAATGGGGTGACTTTGCAGGAGCATAATTGGCAGACAGAAAAAGTTGCAAAATATATATCAAACAATAAATGGAACTTTAATCCTTTCACTGCCAGGTCTGTATGGCATTTGGACCTACAGCACTGCTTCTAGCTGGCCAGGTCCGTATGCCATATAGACCTGATATTCCTCCTTCTGCTCTAAGCTCATATGAGCTTATAGCAAAGCTGTTCTGAAGACTCTTCTGAACAAACAGATAACTCTGACTAGTGGCTAACAAGCTGCTGATCAGAGCTATGCAGTTAAAATCTGACCCCCCATCCCCCCGCCACTGCTGCTGGTTCTGCTGTGCTGCTTACTATGTCTCCAGCCTCAATCCCCACCTGCACCAATCTGACCTCATCACCTGTGGGTACCCTGCAGCCATAGGGGCTTTAAAAATATTTACATTCACCCTCCCTTCACTCCAGCCCCTGCAATGCCGCCCTCCCTCACTGTTCCCCTGATCTGTGCTACTGGCTGACTCTCCCTCCTTCCCCTCCCACTGGCTGAAGCTTCTGATGGGGCATACGGGGGAGCTGCCTTGAATGGACATAGTAAGCAATCAGTACTGATCACTCCTGTGTGCATGTATCGCTAAATTACACTTACCTGCCACTTTATTAGGTACCCCTGTCACTTTTAATCATCCAATCACATGGCAGAAACTCAATGCATATAGGCATTTAGACGTTGTGAAGATGACTTGCTGAAGTTCAAACTGAGCATCAGAATGGGAAAAGAAAGTGATTTAAGATACTTTAAACATGGCATGGTTGTTGGCGCCAGATGCGCTGGTGTGAGTATTTCAAAAACTACTGAACTACTGGGATTTTCATGCACAAACATCTCTAGGGTTTACAGAGAGTGTTCCAAAAAATAGAAAATATCCAGTGAGTGGCAGTTGTGCGGACAAAAATTCCTTATTGATGTCAGAGGTTAGAGAAGAATGGGCAGACTGGTTGCTGCAACTTTCAGATGCTAGGATTCAGTCCCTTTCTCTGACTCAAAAAAAAAAAAAAGACATCAGGGGGTCTGTTTAGACCTCTGATATTGCACAAAAGTTTATGCAGCTGCTACAACTCAAATTACATCAATGGGACTTCCTGCACAGGGATGCACAGAACACCTGTGCATCCCTGTGCAGGTAAACAGGGTATGCCCTGTGTGAACAAGGCCTTACTATGTTTTTTTATTATTAATTTTTTTTTTATATTCTTTTACAATTTTATTTTTTTAATATTTTGTACTTTTTGATCTAATGCTCCACTGACATTACTTTGGGCAATCCTTAAATTTACCTTTCACTTATAATTCTTATCTTGAGTGATTTCAGTGGACATGCTGTTCAGCATCCAATGCTAACATCTTTAGAAATCATTGTGTCCGTTCCTTGCCCCTTTTGGGATATAGTGGATGTCGAGGGTATCAGAAGAAGGTGTTAGTCTGTAATTTTTAATGGTATGGCTGATGTTTTCCATGTCCTCATATAGTACATATATTCTCCACCCTTACCATTGAAGAAGACAGTTTGTTTAAACTCGTTAGGTGTCTTGACATGGATAACTTCATCCAATATCTGTTGTATTTTTGATAACTACAGTATATGGTGATGAGTGATGTATTGTGAACCTGTTATGATTTCTATAAATATGTCAAATGTGATCAATTCAGTCATCAGTGTATTGTCTGATGTACATTTTGCAGTTGTTCTACAAAGGATGTGGCACATTGTGGCATTTAATAAACTTCTTTTGTATACTGTACAGAATGCCAAGAATGGGACTTGGACAGGTGCTATGTGGAAACTATATTTGGGGTATGATCCCTTTAAGGGGAATGTTTTGTGTATTCAGGGAACTCACCCATGATGGGTGAGGTATTTTGGGGTAGTCAAGTAAAGGAGATGATTGACTAGCAGTCCTATTGGCATTTGTAGTGGCTTATTTGGGACCTGGAATTTTGGAGGTCTGGAGTGATATTCAGGTGTAAAAAAGACCTCCCCTCCTGCCTACAAGGACTCTGGTCCCTACAGTGTTAAGTAGCCTCCAGGAAGCAGCAAAAAAGACAGGAAGTTTCTTGTCCTGGGTGTGGTGGTGTAGAGGTAGAGAAGAGAACTGTCTTTGGGTTGAAAGTACGCTTGGAGTTGCAGATATCTGAAGCTGGATGCTGCTACCTTTGGGGTAAAGCCCTTACATGAACTTTGCATCTCTGATATTTTGTTTTGTGCTGAAGTTAAGACGATTTTGTGTTGTATTTACTGAAGTTTTGTTCTGCTGCTGGAATCTCTATTCTTGTTTGCGTAAAGAAAAAAAAACTTTTCATGTTTAAGACAAACAGCTGTTGAACGTGATCCCGAGGTGCTATACCCCCTGAACTTTACAATACAGATTATTACAAAGTATCATGTGATTTTCAAAGTGCTCGATTCATATAAGAAACATGTATTAAAAAGTATCAAAATAGTTTTTATTACAAATTTTGTAATAAAGATTTTTTTATAATTTTTACCACACGTTTCTTGCATTACTTTAGCACTTTTAAAATCCCTTGATTCTTTGTAAATATGTTGTCAAGTTTTGTGGAGATGTGGTGCCCTTGATTCCCAGGTACCTGGTATTCCTATTTTTTGTATACAGATATTTACAAGACAGAAAGTTGTCAACCCATAACAAGAAACACCTGGACAAGGAACTTTGTGGAAGGATCACCATGTATTATTTTAACAAAGGTGGTAAATTTAGAATATTGAAAATTACTTTTGAAATTACATAAACATTATAATGCTTATCAGAGATTTTAGTGTTTGGGTTTAGAAATAATTCAAGGAATTATTACAAAATGCATTTGTAATTATAGCAGTGAATAAAAAATTTAAATTACTGCCAGCATGTACTGTATAAGTTGAGTTGTGTTCAATAAAGGGATGCATTCATTCACCCTACACGAAGTTACAACTCATGGATTGGGATATTGGGGAAGGATTGCCTTTGAACTTTAATACCCACCTCGGCAGAGCGCTGGAAGACTTGCCGGAAAGGGGGACCAATGGCTGAGACTACGCCGCGGAGAAGCTGATTTTGCGATTTTTCTCTGTGGATTTCCAGTAACATAGAATCAATCTGCTGGCCACCATTAAGATACAGTGGGGATCGAAAGTTTGGGCACCCCAGCTAAAAATTTGTATTAATGTGCATAAAGAAACCAAGGAAAGATGGAAAAATCTCCAAGAGGCATCAAATTACAGATTAGACATTCTTATAATATGTCAACAAAAGTTAGATTTTATTTCCATCATTTACACTTTCAAAATAACAGAAAACAAAAAAATGGCGTCTGCAAAAGTTTGGGCACCCTGCAGAATTTATAGCATGCACTGCCCCCTTTGCAAAGCTGAGACCTGCCAGTGTCATGGATTGTTCTCAATCATCGTCTGGGAAGACCAGGTTATGTCAATCTCAAAGGTTTTAAATGCCCAGACTCATCTGACCTTGCCCCAACAATCAGCACCATGGGTTCTTCTAAGCAGTTGTCTAGAAAACTGAAACTGAAAATAGTTGACGCTCACAAAGCTGGAGAAGGCTATAAGAAGATAGCAAAGCGTTTTCAGATGTCAATATCCTCTGTTCGGAATGTAATTAAGAAATGGCAGTCATCAGGAACAGTGGAAGTTAAAGCAACATCTGGAAGACCAAGAAACATATCAGACAGAACAGCTCGCAGGATTGTGAGAAAAACAATTCAAAACCCACGTTTGACTGCACGATCCCTCCAGAAAGATCTGGCAGACACTGGAGTTGTGGTACACTATTCCACTATAAAGAGATACTTGTACAAATATGGTCTTCATGGAAGAGTCATCAGAAAAAAACCTCTTCTACGTCCTCACCACAAAAATCATCATTTGAACTTTGCAAATGAACATATAGACAAGCCTGATGCATTTTGGAAACAAGTTCTGTGGACCGATGAGGTTAAAATTGAACTTTTTGGCCAGAATGAGCAAAGGTACGTTTGGAGAAGAAGGGGCACAGAATTTAATGAAAAGAACCTCTGTCCAACTGTTAAGCATGGGGTTGGATCAATTATGCTTTGGGGTTGTGTTGCAGCCAGTGGCACAGGGTACATCTCACGAGTAGAAGGAAAAATGGATTCAATAAAATTTCAGCAAATTTTGGATGGTAACTTGATGCCATCTGTGAAAAAGCTGAAGTTAAAGAGAGGATGGCTTCTACAAATGGATAATGATCCTAAACACACCTCGAAATCCACGGGGGATTACATCAAGAGGCGTAAACTGAAGGTTTTGCCATGGCCTTCACAATCTCCTGACCTCAACATAATTGAAAATCTATGGATAGACCTTAAAAGAGCAGTGCGTGACAGACAGCCCAGAAATCTCAAAGAACTGGAAGACTTTTGTAAGGAAGAATGGGCAAAGATACCTCAAACAAGAATTGAAAGACTCTTGGCTGGCTACAAAAAGCGTTTACAAGCTGTGATACTTGCCAAAGGGGGCAGTACAAGATATTAACTCTGCAGGGTGCCCAAACTTTTGCAGACGCCTTTTTTTGTTTTCTGTTATTTTGAAAGTGTAAATGATGGAAATAAAATCTAACTTTTGTTGACATATTATAAGAATGTCTAATCTGTAATTTGATGCCTTTTTGGAGATTTTTCCATCTTTCCTTGGCTTCTTTGTGCACATTAATACAAATTTTTAGCTGGGGTGCCCAAACTTTCGATCCCCACTGTATGTGCACTATGTTTTTAGGTATTCCCATGAAAGGCAATCCCAGTGTAATGGGTCATGTTGTATAGAGACATCAAGAACCTGTTCCAGGACCCATTGAACTGATGTCCTGAATATTTGTATTTGAAGTCAAAATCAGAAAATGTGAGCTAATGTATCTCTATTCCATTTGCATCTCCAGCACATCTCTGTTACAGACTGGTGGAAAGAGTGCAATACTTCTGGAGTTTTGTTCCTGAACATCAGCACCTTATATATGATTTCTTTGTGGCTAGCACAGAGGGAAGATTTAGCTGCCATATCCCAAATTTTATGCCAGCAAGCTAAAGGTATGGGATAGTTAAAGGCCATGTTCCATTTTTGCATGTTGGAGTGGGATTCCTCTTTCAAAGGGGTGCCTCCAAAAGTATCCTATATATATTAGATATTAAATGCATCTTGACAGGTCCCTGGGTACAAGTGGACTCGAAAAAAAAGTGGGATGGCCAAAATGTCTAAATTGAAAGTAAGTATGAAAAGCCTGATTTGAGTAGAGCTTTTTTCCTGTGCTGGTGGTTCCCAGTACTTCTTGGTTGGTGTGGATCCTCAGGGCAGGCGGGAGTGATGTCAGGTCCAGGTACAGCAGCAGTAAGCATGGCACACGTTCGGAACATGCATGCTCCTTCATCAGGCCAAGATGAAGTATTGGGAACCACCAGCACAGCCAAGGACAGTGCTTTGGAGACTTGCCTGCAGCGGGACCAGCCAGGAGTTGCACAGCAGTTGACACCACTTTAACAAGCGCTCATTTGACTACTACTATTGTAATTTGCCAATTTTGTGGAATAAATTGTTTGCTTATATTGCTGCACTTAAATGGTCGTGCTTCTCTCTCTTTTATGTTTCACACAGAGTCTCTTCTAGCTCTTTTTGAATTGGCTGTCACTGAGTCAAGATTTGTTGGAATATCCCTTAACCACCTTCGGACTTTAAGGACTTTACTTGTGTGGTTAATATAATGGCCATCACAGTATACATCTGTTTTTTTTTTCTTATTAGGGCGCCAAATATTTCTCTTTCTTGTACAGTGCCAATCACAGACTATCTTTATCATGTGATTAGCTGTGGCCAAGCATAGCTAATCACAACAAAACACACTAAATGAATCAATTCAATTCAGTAAAAATGATTGTTTATAAAAGTTAAATTCATAAGCAATCATAACATGTAAAAAAGTACTGATCACCCCCCCCCCCCATTTCAGTGAAATAAAAAAAATGTAATAAAAAAGAAAAAAAATTAAAACAAAATATATTTTTTATATACTGGCAACAGTCAAATTCCCTGATCACTCCCACATCAGTTATATGATGAATTTGTACTGCACTGGTGACAGTATGTAAAACATTAATTTAATTTGTTAATTTTCCAAAAAATTGTCATGCAGTGCTGCACCCAAATGAAATTTATGTCCTTTTTTCCCACAAACAGATCTTTCTTTCGGTGGTATTTGATCACCTCTGTCTTTTTTATTTTTTTGCACTATAAACAAAAAAAGACCAACAATTTTGAAAACAAAACTATATTTTTGACTTTTTGCTATAAAACATATCCAATAAACAAAATGTAAAAAATCGAATTTATTCAGACATTTAGGCCATAATGTATTCTGCTACATGTCTTTGCTAACAAAAATCCCAGTACGTGTAAATTAATTGGTTTACATGAACGTTATGGTGTGTACATATGGCGATATATATACTGCAATTTTTTTTTTTATACTAGTAATGGCAGTGATCAGTGACTTATAGCGAGATTGAAGGACTACGGCAGGCATTCTGACACTGAGTGGGAACTTACTAACTGTCATCCCCAATGACACTAATACAATGATCAGTACTAATAAAAAGCACTGACACTGTACTAATGGCACTGGGCAGGAAGGGGTTAACTTTTGGGTGATCAAAGGGTTAACTGTGTGCTCTTTTAATATGGAGACATGCTGCTTTGTATTTATATGCTGTGCAGAGAAATACAAAGCAGCATGTCCTTGCTGGCAGGAGAGAGGCCCGTGTTGTTCACTCACAGGTCTCTCCCCTGCCAGTTTTACATGGCAATTTCCGGGTGCCAGCAGAGAATCTCCAACCGGGACCCGGTGATTGACATCCCTAGCCACCAATGGACAATTTCCCCTACCCAGAAAGCAAAGCACAGATATATATACGTGATTTTGTGCAGTCCTGCCTCCCTGTAGCAGTACTTCTACTATAGGGCAGCAGGCAAGTGGTTAAGCAGAAACATAGTCAAGAAACAAGCCAGGGGTCTGTAACCAGTGATAGTGGAGATACGGACAGCAGCAGGAGTGAAAATAGCAGTATTTTGGCTGGAGGGAGTATGATCATCTAACAAACAGGAAGTGCAAAGCCATGGCTTGAATAGGAAGTTCATGGAAGGAGCAAGAAGTTCAAGGTTCAGCAGAAACAAGGCACAAGGCAGTATTGCCCAAGGGATCAGACAGAGTGCTTTCTAGCATCTCAGGTGGCTCATCAAGAGAAAACATTGCCAAACACAGCAGATATCACAATTTCAGACCCAGGGCCTGACATAATGCTTTCCTGTCTTGTTCCCTGTGCCACCAAACAAGCAAAAACTTTGTCATCCAACACTTCTGCATATGTCAGATGCTGATGCATTTTGTGGTATTGCCTCTAAGCCTCTATGTCACCACAGGATGTAGTAGTAACATAGGGGCTAGCAGATAGCACTGCAGTGCACAGCGGGGGACCATGTATCTAGAAATGTGCCAAATGCAGAGCATTCTTCAGCAGGCTTCTCCCTTTAACACAGTGAAGTTCTGTAGCATCAGCATTGACACAGGTAAGTATTAATTGTTTTTGCAAGGAGCTGCTCTTTTTTTAATAGAAAGAGAGTTGCAGGGTATTTTTGGTGGGTGGAACAGGTTGTAAAAAAGATACCATGATCTGGATAGAAGATCTGAATAGCAGATCATTGTGTCCTTGTCCTTATTTTGCACTGATATATGGTCTCAAAGAAGCATGAGGCAGAACAAGGAAAATACAGTTTGATATAGAGGCACAGGGTTCTATCACATCTCTTAGGATAGTAAGGTCTCTGTAGTATATTTGGAAACAGGAGAAAGTTTTCTGCCAAGTAAACCCAGTGAAATTAAAGTAAGTGAAAACACAAATATGCAGAGTAAAAGTAAACTTGATCAAACGATAAGCTGCAGCTTTTTTCCATTCTCTGATGGGTACATACGTATTTAGATCATATTTCCTTTATAATGTAAAGTAATGTATTGTATAACAACCTTAAACCAAAAAGAAAGAATTTTATGGACTTTACTGACACACACATTTTTCATAAAAACATATACAATTTGTTTTACAAATTTCTGAGTAAAATCACACAGAGACCTATTGCAGGTCGTAAAAACAATGCCTATATAAAATAGTGAGTAAATACTAACTGCAGTTTATCTTCCACAGTAATACACTTTTTCCTTTTTCCTGTTATATTTATCAACATTTGCACTCTGTCAGAGAATAACAAACAAAAGAGTAGGACATGTTAAGATAATATACTAACACTGTATAGGAGTATACGAGGGAGCACTCCAGAGTATTCAATACATCAAGATAAATTAAAATCAATTTCACACAGCCTCTTCCTGATACCTGTTGTTACTCTATTACCAATGGAAAGTGGGATTCAATGTTGTCCCTATAAGACAATGATAAAAAACAATGGAGCATACTGTATATACTATGTAAGGACAGAACAGGTCAGGTGTTGCAACCAAATGTTCCATTGATTCCAAAAGTACTCATATTTGCAATTTCTGATGGTAAACATTAATTCAAACTTTGTTTGCATGTTGAGGTTTTGTAAGAAATTATTTTGGCTGGAGGGTTTGTTTTCTTTCAGGCTGTGGCAATCACCTTCCTAGTTGCAATTAAACCACGAATAATGAAGGGGTCTGTATGGGGGGCCCAGGTTTCATGGTGTAGCAGGACTAAAGCCATAGCTGGGTCAAAGTCTAGGGGGGTATTAGTTATGGAAGATAATAATCACCTTCCGCCCGCCATATAGGGAAATGACGGATGGCAGGAGCTCTCTCTTTTGTAAATTACTTATTTACCAAATTTTATAACAGAAACTAAGAAAAACTTTTTTTTTCCAAAATTTTGTCTTTTGTAGTTTGTTTAGCAAAAAATGAAAACTTTAGTGGTGATTAAATACCACCAACAGAAAGCTCTATCTGTTTGGGTTTGGGTACACTGTTGCATGACTGCAAAATTGTCATTCAAAGTGCACTGAAAGCTGAAAATTGGCCTGGGCAGGAAGGGGGTGAAAGTGCCCAGTAGACAAGTGGTTAAAGACATATTTTCAGAATTGTGAAACTTTAGGGCCCGTCCACCAAATACAAAGGAGCATACCATAATAACCATAGTCCTGCAATTAGGTGAGGCAAATGGAAAGATTTTGGATGCTCTAACTGGGCTATAATACCACCAATGCAAGATTTTGAGAGAGGTCTCCCAGTGAGTGACAATTCCAGTGTATATTTGTAAAAGTCTCTTTTTGGGGATCATATATCTTTCCTATTTCATCGAAAAGGAATAAGCAATGGTATGGTATGGTAGGCATTTGAGATATTTTAGCTATGGCAGCTCTTCCTGCCCATGTGAGCTGGGTACTCAGAAGTGACATGTTTTGTTGCCTATTAAAGAGCAGCAGGGCTTCATAATTCATTCAGTGCATAGAGGAACTCGGTGAGGAAAGTTTAATTTCCCAAATATTTAATGGTTGACAGGGGGCCCAAGAGGAACTGGAGGACACTGCCATGGAGTTTTTGAGGCTGGTAGAAAGTTCAGTAGTTGGATATAAGAGTGAGATATTTACTTTGTAAAGAGAAAAATTACTAAAAATTGGCAGAACTTCAATGATTGTTTTGAAATTAGAGGGTTAGTAAGGGATAAAATGACCTTGTCTGCATATAATCCAATCTTGTACTTTCTTTTCCCTATTCAGAAATCTGATATATTTGAGTGTGATCTAAATGTCTGTGCAAGTGGTTCCATCACCAGTGCAAATATAATAAGGAAAAGATGGAAAACCTGTCTAGTTCCTTAGTTATGTCAAAAGGATAAGAAAGTATTCTTGAAGTATAAACCTTTGCAGAAGTAAAAAGCTCTGATAGAAACATCTATGTAGCCTATCAGACCAAACGCATGTAACTCTGCAACACCAGTGCACTTGGTCTAATGCCTTCTCTGCATCTAAGGACAGAAGCAGAGAGAGCACCCGACCATGTTTCATCCATTGAAGTAGATTAGGGTGTCTCTGTTACCATACAATGTTTGACAGCCTTTCGCAAATCCCACCTGGTTCAGATAAACCAAGTGTGTAAGTATGTCTTCCAAATGGAAAGTAATAATTTTTGTGTAGGTTTTTACATTAGTATTTGTCTGATTTGGGTATCTTTACAATCAGGGCTTCAAGAAATTCTTTAGCAAAGGTGGAAGAGTGTGCTGCTTGATTTTACAGGCGTTGGAGGTGAAGGGTGAAGGAGAAAAATGTTTTATAATACTCATTAGAAAACCCATCTGGGCCCAGAGATTTATGTACCAGAGGTACTTTATGCTGGGCTTTCTGAGGAAGGGAGGTGCTCCATGCCATCCTCCTCTACTCCATCTTAATCTTCTCCCTGCTTATCCCTGTAAGAAAAATTCTGTCAGCTTTTTAGGCTGTGCTGGCCCTGATCAGTGGCTGGTAGCTGTTCCTTTAGTCATGCTGAAGGTAAGATGAGATGTGCTGGCTGTTCCTGGGGTTATAAGCACTGAGGCAGAGCTGCGACAAGCGTATCCCCATTGGAGCTCGTGGATCAAGCAGCCATTCAGTCTCATGGCTGGCCACACCCCTGACCATAGACATTTATTTACATTCTGCTTCCAGCCCAGAATCCACAGGTGGCAGCTGAGGTCCAGTGAGTTTGATCTATGGGAGTCAGTTTTCTAAAAAAACAGCCTTATGGGATGCTAATATATTTAGCACCAATAGTTTGACTTGGGCAAACACCAATTTAGTTTGGCCATTTGCCAAACCTAAAAACAAGCAAATTCAGTCTGAACTATTTTTTTATCACCCAACTCATAACATAAGGGCAGGGCACACCTGCCTAATCAAGGTGTTGACTAGTGTCAAAACATGGACCGAAGATTGGAGGCTTCATCTCTCTCTCTCTCTCTCTCTCTGAAGCATCCAGAACCCATACCAGGACTTCATAATGCCAGAGGACTCCAAATAATCAGTTTCCTCTGTACCAAACATGCATCCTGCAATCCCTTAATCTGGATGAAAATCCTAAATGTTACTTAACCCTTACAAAGGGGTCATACTGTCACAATCTGCAGACAAAACATAACCCTGTAACAATCTGAAAATATTCTCTTCTTTAGAAATACAGTTTTTAGTGAAAGAATCTGTCTTGCTTCTACAGAACAATATTGGTTTGATATTGTAAAGTGTCAGGGAAATACACTAATTAACTCAGAAAAGATACAGATGCAAAGATTGCAAGTAGTTGTATTGTTGCAGAATAATATGTATTCCAGAGATTTCCAGTATGAAGTGTTTAGTTCAGTTCACTAACAAGAATTTTTGAAAGAATCTTTAGACTTCCATAAAATACATTGATGGTAACAGCTCACATAGCAAACTGCCACTTTTATTTGTTATGCTTCAACGCTTTGTTACTGTCACAACTTGTCATAAAACATATATTTCCAGATATAACCCTACATGACAAGGTTTAATCATTCATACTTCAGCATCAATTCTCTTGGGGGTTTTAGTCACCTCAACAAAAATGAATTGAAATTTTATGTATAAATTTCCATGTATACAAATCTGAAAGCAGTTTTTGTTCTACTTCAGTTACACCCTGATGCACATATACAGAAATGTCTACACTTTATTGTTTTTCACTTGCCAAAGTTTCTTTATTTTTTTTCTTTGTTAATAAAGACAAAGCTGTACAATCAGATAAAGTAAACAGTTTACATCACAACATTTACTATTATTAGGTCTATAAAGTTTTTTTTTAAGTTTAACCATAATAGCTTATAGATTGGACGTCCTGACATACTGTAAATAACAGGCTGTTTTCATTAGCTATTTTTAAAGTGAACCATAGCATACCTCTTGCTATCCTACCCATCAGTACTTGTGTATGGAGGTTATTTTGAGCTCTTTATTACTCTGTATCCCATGTCACAACTCTCTAGCAATCTCTAGACAGCAGCTGTGAGAAATCAGTCTAAAAATCTACTTTAATTATTTTCATTTTACCGTATATACTCGAGTATAAGCCGACCCGAATATAAGCCGAGGTACCTAATTTTACCACAAAAAACTGGGAAAAACTATTGACTCGAGTATAAACCGAGGGTGGGAACACCAGTGGGAGGAATAGTGCCTCATCATTGGTGTCAGTGGGAGGAATAGTGCCCCATCATTGGTGTCAGTGGGAGGAATAGTGCCTCATCATTGGTGTCAGTGGGAGGAATAGTGCCCCATCATTGGTGTCAGTGGGAGGAATAGTGCCCCATCATTGGTATCAGTGGGAGGAATAGTGCCCCATCATTGGTATCAGTGGGAGGAATAGTGCCCCATCATTGGTATCAGTGGGAGGAATAGTGCCCCATCATTGGTGTCAGTGGGAGGAATAGTGCCCCATCATTGGTATCAGTGGGAGGAATAGTGCCCCATCATTGGTGTCAGTGGGAGGAATAGCGCCCCATCATTGGTGTCAGTGGGAGGAATAGTGCCCCATCATTGGTATCAGTGGCAGGAATAGTGCCCCATCATTAGTATCAGTGGGGGGAATAGCACCCCATTATTGGTGTCAGTGGAATAGTGCCCCATCTTTGGTGTCAGTGGGAGGAATAGTGTCCCATCATTGGTGTCAGTGGGAGGAATAGTGTCCCAACATTGGTGTCAGTGGGAGGAATAGTATCCCATCATTGGTGTCAGTGGGGGGGTGGAGGAATAGTGCCCCATCGTTGGTGTCAGTGGGGGGGAGGAAAAGTGCCCCATCGTTGGTGTCAGTGGGGGGGAGGAATAGTATCCCATGATTGGTGTCAGTGGGGGGGTGGAATAGTGCTCCATGATTGGTGTCAGTGGGGGGTGGAATAGTGCCCCATCATTGGTGTCAGTGGGGGGGAGGAATAGTGCCCAATCGTTGGTGTCAGTGGGAGGGAGGAAAAGTGCCCCATCGTTGCTGTCAGTGGGAGGAATAATGCCCCATCATTGGTATCAGTGACACCAATGATGGGGCACTATTCCTCCCACTGACACTTGCTGACCCCTGTTCCAGTATGGTGCTGCTGCAGCCAGCATATGTGGTTGCAGCAGCACCTAAGCACGGCACACTTACCTGCATCTCCTTCACTCGATTTTCGCGGGGCCGCTCAGCTCCGCCTCCTCGCCGGTGATTGGCCGCCTGTGTGCCTTTCCTGAGCTACAGTTCTGGCGGCCAATCACCGGTGAGAAGGCGGAGCCGAGCAGCCGCGCGAACATCCAGTGGACGAACCGAATGAAGGAGCAGCCGCGCTTCCTGGACCGGATTGTCGTGGGACCGGAGCCAGGTAAGAGACAGTAGCCCCCTGCAGACATTGACTCGAGTATAAGCCGAGGGGGCCGTTTTTCAGCACAAAAAATGTGCTGAAAAATTTGGCTTATACTCGAGTATATACGGTAGCTTCCTTTAACCCCCCTTTACTACAGCACCCCCCAAAATGTAATAGTTCTAGCCATTCAGAAATGTGATTGAATCCAGACTGTGTAAAATGTATCTTACCTTGTTTTCACAGCTGTTGGTTAGAAATTGCTAGAAAGTTGTGACATGAGAGAGTGACCAATGCAGAGCTTACAATACCCTCTATGCACAGGCACAGTTAGATGGGATAGAGAGAAAAAAGGTTTGGCTCAATTTAATCTTATGAAGACAATAAAGTATGTATTACCCCAACGTTTCATATTCCAAATATGTGTCTGTGGTACCATGTACTTGTATTAAAAAGTATCCTTTTCTCTTTGTATTGCTTTTTTCTGTAAAATACATGGTGATCCTGCCAGTCCCCCTGCTTTCCTATTTAATACTAAGCATGGAAGCACATCCATCCCAACATGATTAGTTTTCTCCTTTGCATTCTACTTCTTTGCATTGTACTCCAATGGGCAACCTTGTGTTGACATGCCCTTCACTGGGAAGAAGTCCCATGCAGTATCCAACCACCAGCTCTCTAAGCCCCTTATGCAGTTGAGAACAGAGGTCATGTGATCACTTAAAAAATAAAGAAGGCATATATTGTCCTATACATTAGAAGAGAGTAGTAATCATGCTCTATTAAGCAGAATAAACACGTCAAACAATAAACAAACAATATACAAGGTGCATATACAGTGGGTAAAATAATTATTTGATCCCTTGCAGATTTTGTAAGTTTTGCCCACTTACAAAGAAATGAAGGGTCTATAATTTTTTATCATCGGTATATTTTAAATGATAGAGACAGAATAGCCAGCAAAAATCCAGACAAAACACATGATACAAATGTTATAAGTTGAGTTGCAGTTCAGCGAGTAAAATAAATATTTGATTCCCTACCAAATGACAATAATTCTGGCTCCCATAGATTGGCTATGTACTCATGTGGTACACAGATTAGACCTGTCAATTTAAGAAGGTGCTCTTAATGACAACTCTTTATGTATATAAAAGACACCTGACCACAGAATCTCTTTCCTGGGCACCACCATGGGCAAGACCAAAGAGCTGAAAAGGACCTCAGGGAAAATATTGCAGACCTGCACAAAGCTGGAATGGACTACAAAGCCATCAGCAAGAAGCTTAGTGAGAAGGAGACAACTGTTGGAGCGAATACCTGCAAATTGAAGAAATACAAAATAAGCATCAATCGCCCTCAGTCTGGAGCTCAAAGCAATATTTTGCTTCATGGGGTAAGGATGATCATTAGAAAAGTGAGGGATCAGCCCAGAGCTACATGGGAGGAGCTTGTGAATGATCTCAAGGCAGTTAGGACTACACCAAACAAACCATTGGTAACACAATATGCCACCATGGATTGAATTTCTGCAGCACCTACAAGGTATCCCTCCACAAGACGGCACATTTTCAGGCCGTTCTGAAGTTTGCCAGTGAACAGCTAAATGATTCAGAAAAGGATTGGGAGAAAGTGCTGTGGTCAGATGAGACAAAAATGTAGCTCTTTGGCGTTAACTAGACTATGTTTGGAGGAATAAAAATGCTGACTGTCACCTTAAGAACACTAACCCTACAGTCAAGCACGGAAGTGGGAACATTACGCTTCTGAACTGTTTCTCTACGAAAAGTACAGGCCAACTTTACCTCATTAAGGGCCAATGGACAGGGTCATGTATTGTAAAATTTTGGATGAAAATCTCCTTCCCTCAGCCAGAACACTGAAGATGGGTCATGGATGAGTCTTCCAGCATGACAATGACCCAAAACATACTGCCAAGGTAACAACGGAGTGGTTCGAGAAGAAGCACATTAAGGTCATGGAGTGGCCTAGCCAGTCTCCAGACCATAATCCTAAAGAAAATTTATGGAGAGAGCTGAAACTTCGAGTTGTCAAGTGACAGCCAAGAAACTTTAAAGATTTAGAGATCTGTAAAGAAGAGTGAACCAAAAATCCCTCCTGAGATGTGTGCAAACCTGGTAACCAACTAAAAGAAATGTCTTATCTCTATGCTGGCCAACAAGGATTTCTCCACCAAGTAATAAATCATGTTTTTCTTGGGGATTAAATATTTATTTTACTTGCTGAACTGCAACTCAATTTATAACATTTGTATTATGTGTTTTTTTCTGGATTTTTGGTTGATATTCTGTCTCTATCATTTAAAATACAGCTGTGATAAAAATGATAGACCCTACATTTCTTTGTAAATGGGCAAACTTACAAAATCTGCAGGGGATCAAATAATTATTTTCCCCACTGTATGTGGTGCATCAACAAATTACTCAATTTCAAACTCCATTTATTCCTTCAGGGGGTGATAAAGCCAGGATTTTCTCTATATACTGTATACAGCATTGTTGTTATTCATTTGGGGAGTATGTGCTTCGGTAAAAGCACCGTTTATTGATAATATATATATATATATTTATTTATTTATTTATATATATACTGTTTGGTGTATTTAATCTTGGTACCTTTCATAACATGAGGTTAACTCCTGAGCTTTAAGTGTCAAGTATCATAGAAGCTACAAAGTGCTCCTTCAATTTCCTTTAGACAACCCATTTTCCTTTTTTTTATTTTTTCAGGGGTTAGATTTTTAAACACTATTTTAGTAATAGATGTGGGCTCTTTATTTGTGAATCTATGTCCTTTAATGCCTTCGTGCTGAACTTTGGGACAATTTCTTCAGACCTTTGTTTCCCTGGTTCATTCCTCCACTTTGGGATTTTCCTGGACAACCATAAAACTGTCACCAAATTACTCCTGAACCTATTCTTGTTACACTGTTTATTTTTTTCAGGATTACCAGCAACTATGTCAACTTGACCAGCAGGTCTTCCATTATTTTCATTGTCACCCATGGTAACCCAACCATCAAAATTCACCAGTACTGTGCACTTTTCCTCATTGTCAAAATATTACTATATTTGTCAGAATTAATTTGTGTTTGTCAGTGTCTGAAAAGGAACTACACAGTGGTTATCTCTCACAGCAATTTCATTATACACCACTCCACTGGCATAATGCACTCTTCCAGCAACTGTCCCAACACCTGGTCATCTTTACATAATTCCACATTTGGGTTGGTGAGCCTAATCATTTCAACTATACTAATGCCATCTGGCACTTCCACCAATGCTACCTTGTTTGGCATTGCAACATTATCAAATATTTTGTGGGTTCTAGACATGAAGTTAAAATTCTGCAGCAGCAAGTAAGCCCTGAATCATAATCTGTTCTGCAATCTCTCTATTCAGCACAGCATAAATTGTGTCTGCTTCACTGTTACACACAGAGGCCTCTTTCATTATAGTTAACAGGCTTGTTACTCGCCTTTCCCAGTCTATTTTCTCTGTGCTGATCAGATGTACTATGCAGTACTGGTCCACCAGCTCAAGGAGACATAGGATGACAGAATGGCTCAGCAGTTGACACAATTTTTAAAGCTTCAAAATGCCAGGAAGTTGGAGGTAGGCATTCCAGGCATGTGACCTCTGTGATTGGCTTTTACAGCAGTCACATGATTGTAAAGTTCGCAATCGCAAGTATCCACTGGGATCTTTCTAGTTCCTGCCAGTAACTGTGCTGGGAGCACACAGGGTATGCACTTTCAACACAGAAAAGTGTTTATATAAGGTTGCAAATATGCGGCCTCTCAGCATTAAAGCCCATCTGCAGAGAGGTCGCATAAATTAGTACCTCTGGTGGAAGTGATTAAACACAGCAGATTGTATTATCACAATCTCACCACTATGACCTGGTGGTGCTTCCATAAGCACATGAACATCTTTATACCTTTCACTTTCAGCATTGACAGACTGAATTAACATATTCTCATCAATAGGCTCAAGTACATATTTTGTCCACTTGAGCGGCACTATTGTTGTCCTGGACAACCTCCCGCTCTAACACGCAGAGCTCCCTGGAGGTTTCTAGGGACACCTCTGCAGCTTTATACAGCCCAACTCCCCCAAGTGGCCAACGGATGAAACAAAACAATCTTGTCCCAAATGGATAAAACCAAAACCTTGAGCCCGTTCACAATATGAAGACTTTGTGTATGTACCTGATCTACAAAAGAATTTGGGGCAAGTACACTGATGACTTCCCCCTATCAAACAGCCATGTCACCCAATCACCTAAATTAACGTTTGCATAGGCTACGGCATACTTTATGCTGATTGTAGTGCTCTGGGCTTGGCAGAAGAATTCACCATCAAACAAAGATTTGTTGTGTGTCATAGAAATTAAAAAAGGTCCTAAATAGATTTATTGTACCTATGTCTGTATATGGCCCTCACCTGGAGCACTTTCTTCACTACTTGTAAACCCCTATGATGTGAAATGGACAAATCAAGCATCTCTAGGTGAGTAGAAGGAGTTTTTATTCTGGTACTACTAAATCAGGCAACAATGTTAAAAGATACACTATATCCCTAATATAAGAAAACTGATTTACCACAAAGAGCTGAAGAGTATGGTCAATATATCAACTCACATGCTCCATAAATGACCCCTGTTCAGAAATTATAGGGCATTCTGGAGGGTGGAAGAGGAACTATTGAAATGCAGGCATTCAGTATTCCTGAAAAAGTCAAAGGATGAAGACTTTGCTTTAGACTGGAAGATAGTGGAGCTCAAATTTAAAGCCCGCCAGATATGTAAGAATTGTAGAAGTTAAAGCAGTAGATAACAGAATCAAAAAAGAAAATGTGAAGAAGAGAGAATTGTTTCGTATTAATGGTAGAACAAAAAAGTGTTCTCATGTCCCAATCATTGAACAATCTAAGTAAATCACTACAGCGGTTTGTCACTACAGGATGAGCAGAGAAGTGTGTACTGGTACAGTGGCGAAGAGCACAGAGCTAAACATTACTGCAGTGACAAGTGCAGTATGGGTATGTGGTAGAGGTGGTGAGAGCAAGGGGAGATGGGGGCCAGGTACAGTGATGAGAGTGAAGAGGTGTTGATGTTAAGGCACAGTGGTGGGGGGGTTTCAAGCAAAGTGGTGGAAAAGGGCATTTAGGCACAGTGGTGAAAAGATGGGGTCAGGCATGGTAGTGATATGGGTTGCAGGCACCAAGAATGAGCTGTTGCAACTTCTTTGCAGCCTTTTAAAATTTACTATCTACAATCATGCTAGGCTGCATGTGTGTTTTTAAAATGGCATATTTTGTATATTTTGCTGGTAAAATTTTTTAATCACCCGTCTCACATGCATTCCCCTGATAACAGGCATGTGTGTGTTTTCACAAGGCATGTTCCCTAATTGTTGCTACCTAAACTATACATTTTTAAAGGCCTTTTTGTAAAAACAGTTATATTCTTGAGAAATGTGTAACAGCACAAAGGCTTTTTTTTCCCTTTGGGAAGTCATGTGATTTGCAGTCAGGAGATTGTGGAAAACGGCAACTGAAATGTGACCTCATAAGACAAAGTGACCAAACAAGGACACAGGCTGTTAACATTGATATGACATTTTAGAGGTTTGGGTTACATCCAGTTTAACAAACTATGCTTGAGTCCTTTGAATTGCAGTTCTAGGAGATTTATTTATGGTACTTATATAGTGCCGTCAATTTTTACACAGAGCTTTACATATATATTGTACATTCACATCAGTCCCTAACCCTCAAGGAGTGTACAATCTAAGGTCCCTAACTCACATTCATACATACACATATTAGGGCCAATTTAGACAGGAGCCAATTAACCTACCAGCATGTTTTTGGTGAGTGGGAGGAAACCAGAGTACCCAGAGGAAACCCACGCAGGCACAGGGAGAACATGAAAACTCCAGGCAGGTGGTGCCGTGGTTGGGATTCGAACCAACGACCCTAGTGCTGCCAGGCGGAAGTGCTAACCATTTAGCCACCGTGCTGCCCCAGGAGATAACATCATACAGTATGTGCCTTGCCTGTGTGCACAGATCTATAACCAAAAATCCCTTTTCTCTGTCAACAACAATCTATTGATGGCTAAATGTTCCAATGTCAATACCTGAGCTACTTTTTCTAATAGATAGGGTCTTTTCAGTTACATGCTTACATCAGAGTCTTGCCCATATCCCTCCTCAACTGTGGCATTAATATTCACCAAAATTCCTGCAAACATCCTTAATCCCTTCTTCCCAACCTCATTCATTTCAACCAAACTGGCTTTACCCCCACCAGAGAAGCCAGGGACAATATGACCTAACTTTGGATCCGATTGCCCATGCTAGAGCAAAGGCCATCACCATGTTCCTGCTCTCAACAGAAGCAGGGAAAGCCTTCAACCATGTAAACTGTCAATTTATGGACTTAACTATATGCAACTTATAGGCCTATCCCTTACATGCTACATTGGATCTGGGCTGATTGCACTGCGCCACCAGCAGCAATAAAAATCAATGGCACCTCACCCACACAGTTCTCTATTGCCAATAGAACCCGTCGAGGCTGCTCTCTTTCTACTCTGATCTTTTTTATAACAATGAAACCAGTTTTAAGATATGTTAGGATGATCACAGACCTACAAGGAGTAAGTTAGATGCTATTACTCATAAGATGGACATGCACAAATGACATTATTTTACTTTACACAGCCGGTTTTCTCGCTCTCTTTGCTTATAAAGGAATTATGGGTTTACAATTCTCTTTTAAACTACAAAATTAACCTGCAAAAGTTAGAAGGTCTTAATGGCTCTATACCCCCATCTGCTTATTTTTCTTCAAATGGGTTCACACTGCCTCCGCTCACATATACTCAGACTCAATTTCCTCCCCTTATTAAGTACATTACAGAATGGTGGAGGAGGTGCATAGCCACTGGATTGAATTGGTAATAAAAAAACATCCTCTTCTTTTTGGGTTTTGGAATTTGACTTGTCCTATTGAAAGAAATGTTAAAATGTCAACAGAAAGCTAGGGTTTCACTGGTTCAAGGAGGAGCAGAAAGCTTCTGACATATGTTTAGGAGTAAAAATACTGAGTTGCAGCTGTGGTTGCTATGGGTAATGGAAATTAAGATCTTTGGGAAAGCTGGTGTCTAGGCATCAGCTGATGGTTCAATCCAAACCCAGGTTTGGACCAAACTTTGACTGTTTAATGGGAGCCAAGCATAATATATAGAAGCAATATATCTACCTGCAAGTTGTGAGGTGGTGGGTATCAATAGATATACAACAAATAACTTTTTTGAGGATTTTCATTTTTTTACAGGGCTTGTTAAAGGTTTTTGTGCCTTTATTTCTAGGTTTTATATTTTTTGTGAATGAGTAGGGGTACTTTGTACTCCATACTCATTCACATGGGGATCAGTATCTTTTCCTCCAGATGTAAAAAGTGCCCGTGTCTTGAAAGTGAATACCAAGACGTTATTTCACTGAATAGTGTAATGTCATCTGTGAACACTGAAAGAGTACTTTCAATATTAAACTCTATATTATTTATAATTAGGCTAAAAAGTAAGGCTCCCAACACTGAACCTACAGATTCACCACTAATAACCTTAGACCGTTCAAAGTATGAATGATTAATAACCCAACTAGAAACATTGGCTTTGCAATAGAGGACATGGGGGTATAAGCCATAATGTCAAGGTGCTTTATTCACATTTATTTTGTCTAAATGTTTCTGAACCATATCAATTTTGAGCCATTGGGTTTCTTTTGGGGCTATGTCAGTACTATCCACATTATGGACTTGAGCTCTCCTATTTTCCTTTGTATACACAGAGCTGAAGAAGGTATTTAATAGATTTGTCTCTCTTATTTTACTTTGAATGTTTCTGGCATTGGTGAACAAACACTTTAATCCATTATCGCATTTTGCACTTGTGTTTTACATATCTTTTTTGCTGTACAAATAGTACTATAAATGCCAACAGTTGCCAATAACATGGGAAAGTATCCAATGCTATCACCTTATCACCTACCATAACCATAGTCCATACCATAATCTTCTTGTCATCTAACATAATCCTCCTCTATCTTTCCCCATTCCACTCTCTATTGGTGTCTGACTTCTGTCTTACTTGTCTGTGCCAATATATTCTAATTCACCCTCCCCCTCAATCTCAGTTTAAATACTTATCCAGCCTTTCCCCTAGCACAGCAGCCCCCCTTCCTTTTAGGTGTAAATCATCTTTAGCATATAGGTATACTCCAATGAAAAGTCAGTCCAATGCTGTAGAAATCCAAATCCTTCCCCTTACACCAAGTCTTTAGTCATACATTCAGTTTTCTGAGATTCTCCTGCCTTTTCTGTGTTGTGCATGGCACAGGTAATATTCCGTAGAATATAACCTTGGGGGTCCACCTCTTTAGCTTGCCGCTTTAACCACTTGAGGTCAGGAAAGCTTTATTCCCTTCATGACTGGGCCATTTTTTGCTATTCAGCACTGCACTACATTAACTAGCAATCTGTGCAGTCATGCAGCACTGTACCCAAATTAAAGTTATATATATATTTTTTTTTCACACAAATAAAGCTTTTTTTTAGTGGTATTTGATAACCAATAGGTTTTGTTTTACTTTTTATCATATAAATGAGTGAATTAATAAAAAGAATGAAATAAACAATATTTTCTACTTTCTGCTATAAAATATAACCAATAAAGTCACATTTCTTCATAAATGTAGCCCAAAATGTATTCTTCTACAAGTCTCTTGGCAAAAAAAATCCAAATAAGTGTATATCAGTTGGTTTGTGTGAAAATGATAGCATCAACAAACTATGGTATACAGGTATATACAGTTTCCGCACTTTTATAAATATAACAGAGTTTTTTTTAAAATGTGGAAAAGTTTTGAAGAACCTTCATATATTTAAAAATTGATCAGTCCTGATTTACTTGCTAAATGGTTAGCAATTTTGCCTGGCAGCCCTAGGGTCATTGGTTCGAATCCCAACCATGGCACAACCTGCCTGGAGTTTGCATGTTCTCCCTGTGCCTGCGTGGGTTTCCTCCCAAACTCTGAAGACATGCTGGTTGGTTAATTGGCTCCTGTCTAAATTGACAGCATGTGTATGTATGAATGTGAGTTAGGGGCCTTAGACTGTATGCTCCTTAAGCATTAGGGACTGATGTGTATGTACAATATATACATGTAAAGTGCTGCATAAATTGATGGCACTGTATAAGTACTTGTAATCAATAAAATAAATAATACTGACTGCCTATCTCATTTCTTGAGGCTCTTAAAACACCAGGATAGTACAAATGCCTCAGAAATTACCCCTTTTTGGAAAGTAGACAGTCTGAGGTATTTAGTAAGAGGCTTTTTGAAAATGAGGAAATTAAATGAATGTTTTACATACTGTCACCAGTGAAGTACAGAATCATCATATGACTAGTGTGGGTGTGATCAGTATGTAAAAAAAATAAAAATAAAATACTTTTTTCTTTTTTTTTCTATTTTTTTTAAGATCCCTTTCATCAGAGTAGCTCAGTGTACAATTGTGACACTGTACTACCTGGGGGGGGGGTTACACTGCTAATGGTTTTACAGTGATGATCACTGTATAAGTAATAGCTTTAGCTGTCATGATTTAATTTCCCATTCATAAGCAGCTTATGGTTGTGATCTGTGATTTGCTACAGCTAATCAAATGGTACAGGTAGCATGGTACAATGTGAATACTGTGGGTCAATCACAAATCACAAGAGTAAGCAAGCTGTTCATCAATGGAAAGCCATTCATGACAGGTTGTTTACATTGTTATTATGTGATCATAGTCATTACATGATACCTGGTTACTGGTAACAGTGAACCAGGTCCAGCCCCTTCTAGTAGTTTTTCTAATCAGTCTACCACATGTCAAACCTGGTCAACAAATTATTCTATTAGTCCTTCTGATTATGAAATCCCCAATAACCAACTGCGTAGACCTTCTTGCATTATCTCACAGGGGCGGACTGACCATTTGGGAACTCGGGCACTGCCCGAGGGCCCGGGGTCAATAGGGGGCCCCATGAGATGCCCCTGGTACCTTTTTCATAGGCTTTTTTGAGTTTGGGCAAGGACACAGGGGCCCCATAATCCCCTATTGCTCGGGGGCACCATGAGTTGTCAGTCCGCCCGTTACCTCAATCACCTTTACTAGATGATATCCAGGGCTGCCAACTCTGCGTTTGACACCCATACATCTTCATCCAACTTGGCAAATTTGGTTGGGTGCCCAAACACAGGACTGTCCTTTCCTTTCTGTGAACCCTAGCATTCCCCCTAACTAATTAACCCATCTTTCTACCTGATAATCCTAACTTTCCTTTTAAGGTTATCTGTTCCTCTCAGTGATACAATTTGTCCTTTTATATCTCTAATGTGAGCTTTCAGAAGGGCAACCTGCACACATCTGTCAAAGCAGTATTCATCCTGGAGCTGTTGCTCCTTTATAGTATACATGTGGCATGCTGTGCACTGAACAAAAGCTTCAACCTTCCCAGCACTCATTATTCCAGTAACATTATTACTATTAGAAAACAGTGGACCTGTGTGCAAGATCCTGCCTTTCTTTTGCAGGCAGCGGAAAGGGGTCCCCCTCCTCCTTTTGCCACCTTTTTGGGCTGTCCCATTCCACTGGGGAACTCAATATTTCAGTCAGTGGTTTCACTGGCTGACCATAGAGATGATGAGGACTGGAATGTATCCAATCATCTCTGTGGTCTATGAAAACGGAAGTAACAAATATTTTGTCACTTCCGATTTAGGCTTTGTGTTTACTGTCTGGTTACCGGCCAGTGAAGCAGTGGATCAGACCAATCTGTTTCTTATCTGCTGCTTTGGAGGCCAAAAGAGAGATCCGGAGTCTAATAGACCCTGCTATAACAAGGGATGTTGTTTATCCATTGTGATAGCAATAAAGTTGATAACAAAAAAAACAGATTTAAAAAAAAACACAAAATAAGAAAGAAATTTAAAGCGTTCCCTACCCCCCTTCCCGTGTGCTTGCGGGCAAAGGCTAATTCCTACATAGGTTGCACACACATATGTAAACGGTGTTCAAGCCACATTATTGAGGTATTGCCATGAACATTATAGTGAGAACAATAATTCTAGCACCAGATCTCATGTATAACTTTAAACTGGTAACCAGTAAAGGTTTTAACCACTTACCTACTGGGCACTTTCACACCCTTCTTGGCCAGGCCAATTTTCAGTTTTCAACAACAGTTTTCAACACTTTAGTACTTTGAATGATAATTGTGCGGACATGCAACACGGTATCCATATGACATTTTCATCTTTTTTTCACACAAATAGATCTTTTATTTGGTGGTTTTTTTAATCACCACTTGGTTTCTTATTTTTTGCTAAACAATTGAAAATAAGACCAAACATTTTGAAAAAAAAAAAATTTCTTAGTTTCTGTTATAACATTTTGCAAACAGGTAATTTTTCTCCTTCAGTGATGTGCGCTGATGTGGCTGCATTGATGGGCCCTGATAGGCAACACTGATGGGCAGCACTGATGAGAATGCACTGATATGCAGCACTGATGGTCACTGGTAGGCGGCACTGATGGGTACTAATAGGCAACACTGAAGGACACTGACAGGTGGCACTGAAGGGCATTGATAGGCAGCACTTATAGGTGGTACTGATGGGTACTAATAGGAGGCACTTATAGGTGGCACTGACTGGCAGTACTGATGGCCACTGACTGGCAGCACTGGTGGCCATTGGCTGGCAGCACTGATGGACACTGATTAGCAGCATTGATGGACACTGTAGGAGGCACTGATAAGTGGCACTGACTGGCAGCGCTAATGGTCACTGATTAGCAACACTGATGGACACTGCTTAGCAGAACTGATGGACACTGTTGGGACTGCACTGATAATTAGGACACTGATAATCAGTTCCCTGATTATCAGTGTAGATGTCCTTTTTCACGCTTGCCGATTACTGGCTCTCCTCTCCTCACTGTGTGACAGCATGAGGAAAGTATTTTCGATAACCGACACCTGTGTTTACATTGTGATGAGCTGTGTCATTGGACACTGCTTATCACAATGTTTGTGTTTGGGGACCTGCACCTGCATGGATATCAGATTGGGAGCAGGGGTTGTGTCCATGCAATTGCTGTATCCTAAATGACATGAATGGGACTGCATGCATGAGGATGTACTAAATACCTGTGCATCCTCATGCCCATGCAGGCAAACATAGCCCTTGCATGGGTATATGCATAAGTATGCCCACATGAACAAGGCCCAACAATAACTTACAGATATACATAAATAAAGACTGCTGCTTAGGAGAGACATTTATGACAAAGGGCAGTGTGTACAGGCAGAGGGATAGTGTAAAAAAGGACTGGGAGCAGTGGATTAATGTATACACGGGGTCAGTGTATGGAAGGGGACAGTGTGTGGAGAGGTTGTGACAGTGTGTACAGGGGGTGAATGTATTTTGGGATAATTCCCTGATTGTTTATTTGTTGTTTCTAATCAGTCTAAAAAGCCCTGCTCATTATTTAGCAAAATTTAGTCATACCTGCTAATTTTCAGTAAATTAACTTTACCCATAAGATCTAATGGAAGATCCATTCATCGATTGGTAAACTGCTGGAGCTGAGCAATAAGGGGGCATAAATTATTTACTATATACAGTAGAAGTTCAAGGGCAGTTGCACCACTACTTCTAAGTAACAAAAGGAATGAACCATTTGGAGTTGGGAGATCGGATGAATCACCTTGTCTTGCTTCTGAGTCCAGTGGAAAAAGATTGGATTTAGTCCAGTTAACCCAGAAGCCAGAGAACATGCCAAAGTCCTCCATCTCTTGCAACACAGAGCATAGGGAGGCAGCGGGATCAGCCAAGTTTATGAGTGTCATCAGCATATAAGGAAATTTGTTCCTCTATGGTGCCAACTATAAAACCCTGTATAGAGGGTAAGGACCATATACAAACAGCTAGTGGCTCAATAGCCAAAACAACTAGTAGTGGGGACAGGGGACAGTCTTGGTATGTGCCTCTGGAAATGGAAAAGGTGGGTTAAATAGAGTTATTAACCCACACTTTGGCAGTATATAAATGCCATATCCAAGCTATCATCTGAGGACCAAGTCCATAACGTTGTAACACTTAAAATAAATAAGGCCATTCCACACTATCAAAGGCCTTACATTTTCATATATTCATTCTTGTAGGGTGGCCTGGCATGAATCCTCCCTGATCACTTTGTAGCAGGGAAGAGACAAACTTGTTCAAATAGTTGGCAAGAACCTTCACTAAGATCTTCACATCTACATTAATCAATTAAATAGGTCTATATGAGTATCCTATAGCGTTTACATCTGTCATGGCTGCTGCCACCACCAGTCAATTCTGGCCTTATATTACAGGGTTAAAAAATTAGGCGTCACATGCAAAATTACCTAAAAAAACTTTTTTTTTCAAATTGCAATGAATCTGATTGGGGTGCTGCTGCTATATTTAGGCCAATCAATATTGTAATATGTAAACATTTATTACACATGCAAAGCATATGATGCCAGAATAAGGTGTGACAGACTCTCTTCATGAGATTCATGTTTTGTTCTATTACACCACATAGAGCTTACAGGTATCTCCCACTCCTGGCTCTGAACCTTCCTACTTTGGGTGATATGGAAGAAGACATGGAAAACATGAAAGAAGTGTCTCTTGAGTTTCCTTAGGATAAATACCCTGTGGTCAGGAAGTCAGCCAAGCCTATGGTAGAACTGTGCACATTGTGTTCCCAGGGAATGGAACAAGAAGTGCACACTTGCAGATTGTCTTTGTAATTACAATGTTGGTGTGACTGTGATGGTATCAGGCGGTGGTATTTTTAGACTTTGCTTTATTCACTTTATGTTTTACATATGGTTTTATTCTTGTGTTATTTTTGTAATTTGAACACTTGCAACACTAATTTAGGTTGAGCACAACACAATTTATTTTAGTATATTTATATTAAAAACCTTCCAACTGCCTCCATCGCTACTGAACCCTTCCAGTGTGGCATTTTATATTTAAGAAGTTCATCATCTAAATTGATCCTCTATTTCTTTTATTTTCAAGGTAAGCATTTTATTTTACCACTGTTTATCTCTCCTCCCTCCTAAACTAGTGAACCTACAGTATTATTATTCTGAACATGCAATTTCTATATCAACCTGAAACTAAGGGTACTTTTTGTACTATTTGTTTACAATAAGTATAGGATGTAAAGTGGACATACAGCTGAACAAGAGATCAGAGAATGGCTTCTCTCAAACTAGAAGTTAACTGGTAAGGGGTCTGAAGGGTGCCATTAGCAGTTCAAGTGAGTAGATCAGTCACCCACAGGAGCATTAGAGATCAGAGTGGACGATCCACTCTCCACAAATCTTGGTTCAGTCATACCAAACCTCTTATCACTAGCAAAAATCTACCTATCTAGTAATATTCAAGGCTAACCAGAGATGTGTTTCTTTGGCCTTTATTACTCATATTTACAGTTTTATGATACCATTTGAAAAATTACTCTAATCCAGGGCTTAAAATTTCAAGTCCTGAGCTACTAGCCAGGCCTTAAGAGTTACTCACCATCAGTTGCCCCACCTAACCCCTACCCTGCTACACCCCTAATTCCACCCCTAAACATGCCCTCATAAATTATTTCATGAAATTACACTGTTAAATATTACCCACATTACATCAGGGTCCCCAGAGTCCCCCCACATTACATCAGGGCCTCCAATGTCCCCCTAAACACTCTATCATACTTAGACCATGCACCGCATACAACCATAACCCCCCATAATCTTTCACTCACAAAACCATAACTTTTCCAAGCATATCCTACCTACTATCCAACCCAGCAGTACCTCAAATGCCCCATACTCTACCACCCATAATAACCACATCATCCTGAACCTGACCAAACCACCCATACATGTAGGTTTACATACAGACACAAGTACATACACACACACAAACAGAGACACCTGTACACACACACAGGCACATGTACAGACACACATACATGTACATACACACAGACACATGTACATACACATACACACAGAAACATGTACACACACGCACAGAGACACATGTACACACACACACACACACATACAGACAAATGTATACACACACAGGCACATGTACAGACACACATACATGTACATACACACAGACACATGTACATACACAGAAATACACACACACAGACACATGTACATACACACAGACACATATAAGTACATACACAAACTGTCAGGAATGGACTGGCCAGCAATAGTGGGACTCATCTGCCTTATGAGCTGCAGTACCAGGGCTGGCCAGCGGGTGCTCCCAGCAATCAGAGACTCAACCTTGCAGCCAGTCAAACACCTGGAACTAATTATACTGGTGTATTTAAGGGACATTCAGACCTGCAGACTCTGGCTTGGTGTTGTGTTTTTCCTGGGCCCTGTATCTTGTTCTTGCATCCTGTTCCTGTTCCTGTCTTGTTGCTGACCCGGCTTGATTCTGACCTCTGCTGACTTCTCCTGTTCTGATCCTTGGCTTGTGACCCCGACCATTCTCTGCCTGACCCTCTGTACCTACCTGCCTGTTAGTTGCTGTACCCTGCTCGTGACCTGACTATTCTCCGCTTGCTCCCCCTGTACCTACCTACCCGATTGATATTGACCCAGCCTGCCTGACGACGCTTGCACTGTATGTACTGTTATCTGTGGGTGGTTGATTTGGTTCGTTTGCACTGTGTTATGTTTTAGTATTGCACTGCGTTTATGTTTGTATTGTTAGTGTTAATAAATTGTTTATAACTTATCTGAAGTCTGCGTTTCCCTGCGTCAGTCACACACCTCTGGTCATACCCGGGAGCTCTGACATTACACCAAGGCCAATCCTGACCAGAAGTGGCTGCACAGGGAAGCCATCTTGGTTTGTTGATGGGAAGGATGAATCTGGATGAGGTTGCGTATTTATATCTGCTAGTGTTTGATGACAGGGAGTATGCTTATCAAACTCTGAAGGAGTATACCCGGGATGAACTGCTAGAATGTATACGGCTCGCTCATGTTCTAGTAGATCAGGGCACAGAGTTCTCTGAGGTGCAGTCATTGATTGAGGTTTGTGCTGAGTTGGTTTCATCTGGTACCCCCGAATGCAGGGATGAATTTTTGCCACCATTTAGTGCAGACCAGGTAGAGTCCCTGGTATGGTTATTAGAGGATGATGTGGGTTACTTTCTGGAGCGTTATTCCACATGTTCACCACAGATACTAAGAGATTGTATAAACGCAGTGCAGTCTTTGGTCAGACAGGCTTTGTGTAAGCTCAGCTTTGTTCAACCCATACTGCAGACATGGACAGATTTGTTACACCCAGCCTCAGTCAGCTTACAAAGACCCAGTCCTGCTTCTAATCTATCTCCTCAAAGCTCTACTCCTGTATTCCCAACAGCTCCTCCAGTTACAGCCCAGTATACTTGGCTATCTACCGCATGTCAGTACCCTGTTCCCACTCGCTGCACCTATCCTGCCTTTAACCCTGTAAAGAAGCCCTCTGTAGCGACTGTTCCTTCCCCTGTTCCATCCTCCAGCTCTTCTCTGTCTCCAGCTGCTCCATTCATTTGCAGACCTGCGTTTACTTGCAGTGCCCCAGTAGTTAAAACCAGAAAAAAGCGAAAATTCTTTCCAACCAATACCATCCTGCCAGTATCCAAACCGGTGAGCCTACCGTCTGAGAACCTGCCTTCCGTGGTTCAGCCTGATGCCTCTCTTCAGCCTGATGCCTCTACTCAGCCTGATGCCTGTACTCAGCCTGAAGCCTCTACTCAGCCTGAAGCCTCTACTCAGCCTGAAGCCTCTACTCAGCCGGATGCCTCTACTCAGCCGGATGCCTCTCTTCAGCCTGATGCCTCTCTTCAGCCTGATGCCTCCACTCAGCCTGATGCCTCCACTCAGCCTGATGCCTCCACTCAGCCTGATGCCTCTACTCAGCCTGAAGCCTCTACTCAGCCTGAAGCCTCTACTCAGCCTGATGCCTCTACTCAGCATAATGAACTGACCCAGCCTGATGATCCTATTAGGCCAGTTGACTCGATGCCCGCTGTTGATCCAGATGATCCGGTACCTGATCCGGTGCCCGCTGTCGTGCCAATTGACTCAGAGCCCGCTGTCGTACCTGGTGACTCGGTGCCCACTGCCTTGCCAGATGACGCGGTGCCCGCTGGCGAGCCAAATGACCTGATGCCTGGTGACCCAGTGCCCGCTGTCATACCTGGTGACCCGATGCCCGCTGTCGAGCCAGACGATCCAATGCCAGATGACTCGGTGCCCGCAGTTTTGCCAGACGACTCGGTGCCCGCAGTCTTTCCAGACGACTCGGTGCCCGCAGTCTTGCCAGACGACTCGGTGCCCTCAGTCTTGCCAGACGACTCGGTGCCCGCAGTCTTGCCAGACGACTCGGTGCCCGCAGTCTTTCCAGACGACTCGGTGCCCGCAGTCTTGCCAGACGACTCGGTGCCCTCAGTCTTGCCAGACGACTCGGTGCCCGCAGTCTTGCCAGACGACTCGGTGCCCGCAGTCTTGCCAGACGACTCGGTGCCCGCAGTCTTGCCAGACGACTCGGTGCCCGCTGTTCCGCCAGTTGACTCGATGCCCGCAGTCTTGCCAGACGACTCGGTGCCCGCTGTTCCGCCAGTTGACTCGATGCCCGCTGTTCCGCCAGACGACTCGGCGCCCGCAGTCTTGCCAGACGACTCGGTGCCCGCAGTCTTGCCAGACGACTCGGTGCCCGCAGTCTTGCCAGACGACTCGGTGCCCGCTGTTCCGCCAGTTGACTCGATGCCCGCTGTTCCGCCAGACGACTCGGTGCCCGCAGTCTTGCCAGACGACTCGGTGCCCGCAGTTCCGCCAGTAGACTCGATGCCCGCTGTTCCGCCAGTAGACTCGATGCCCGCTGTTCCGCCAGTTGACTCGGTGCCCGCAGTCTTGCCAGACGACTCGGTGCCCGCAGTCTTGCCAGATGACTCGGTGCCCGCAGTCTTGCCAGACGACTCGGTGCCCGCAGTCTTGCCAGACGACTCGGTGCCCGCTGTTCCGCCAGTTGACTCGATGCCCGCTGTTCCGCCAGTTGACTCGGTGCCCGCGGTCTTGCCAGACGACTCGGTGCCCACTGTCGTGCCTGGTGACTCGGTGCCCGCCGCTCCGCCTGGGGGCCCGAGACCTGTCGCTCTACCTGGGGGTCCGGCGCCCGCCGCTCCGCCTGGGGGCCTGAGACCTGTCGCTCCGCCTGGGAGCCTGAGACCTGTCGCTCCGCCTGGGAGCCTGAGACCTGTCGCTCCGCCTGGGAGCCTGAGACCTGTCGCTCCGCCCGGGGGTCCGGCGCCCGCCGCTCCGCCTGGGGGCCCGAGACCTGTCGCTCCGCCTGGGGGTCCGGCGCCCGCCACTCCGCCTGGGGGCCCAAGACCTGTCGCTCCGCCTGGGGGTCCGGCGCCCGCCGCTCCGCCTGGGGGCCCGGCGCCCGTCGCCCCGCCTGGGGGCCCGATGCCTGTCGCCCCTCCTGGGGGCCCGATGCCTGTCGCCCCGCCTGGGGGCCCGATGCCTGTCGCCCCTCCTGGGGGCCCGGCGCCCGCCGCCCCGCCGGGGGGCCCGATGCCTGTCGCCCCGCCGGGGGGCCTGATGCCTGTCGCCCCGCCTGGGGGCCCGATGCCTGTCGTCCCTCCTGGGGGCCCGGCGCCCGCCGCTCCGCTTGGGGGCCCGATGCCTGTCGCCCCGCCGGGGGGCCCGATGCCTGTCGCCCCGCCGGGGGGCCCGATGCCTGTCGCCCCGCCTGGGGGCCCGATGCCTGTCGCCCCGCCTGGAGGCCCGATGCCTGTCGCCCCTCCTGGGGGCCCGGCGCCCGCCGCTCCGCTTGGGGGCCCGATGCCTGTCGCCCCGCCTGGGGGCCCGATGCCTGTCGCCCCACCTGGGGGCCCGATGCCTGTCACCCTGCCTGGGGGCCCGGTGCCTGCTGCTTCACCTGGTAATCTCCCGATGTGCCTCTGCCCGGAGTCCAGCCCGATGTGCCTCTGCCCGGAGTCCAGCCCAATGTGCCTCTGCCCGGAGTCCAGCCCAATGTGCCTCTGCCCGGAGTCCAGCCCGATGTGCCTCTGCCCGGAGTCCAGCCCGATGTGCCTCTGCCCGGAGTCCAGCCCGATGTGCCTCTGCCCGGAGTCCAGCCCGATGTGCCTCTGCCCGGAGTCCAGCCCGATGTGCCTCTGCCCGGAGTCCAGCCCGATGTGCCTCTGCCCGGAGTCCAGCCCGATGTGCCTCTGCCCGGTGTGCCGCTGCCCGGAGTGCCTCTGCCCGGTGTGCCGCTGCCCGGAGTGCCTCTGCCCGGAGTCCAGCCCGATGTGCCTCTGCCCGGAGTCCAGCCCGATGTGCCTCTGCCCGGAGTCCAGCCCGATGTGCCTCTGCCCGGAGTCCAGCCCGATGTGCCTCTGCCCGGAGTCCAGCCCGATGTGCCTCTGCCCGGTGTGCCTCTGCCCGGTGTGCCCCTGCCCGGTGTGCCGCTGCCCGGAGTCCTGCCCGGTGTGCCAGTCTTTGATATCCCGCCAGTTACCAGACCCGGGCGGTGGAACTTTTTGCCCAGCTAGGACTGTTTGGAGCGTCCTGAGGCCGCTCCTTGAGGGGGGGTACTGTCAGGAATGGACTGGCCAGCAATAGTGGGACTCATCTGCCTTATGAGCTGCAGTACCAGGGCTGGCCAGCGGGTGCTCCCAGCAATCAGAGACTCAACCTTGCAGCCAGTCAAACACCTGGAACTAATTATACTGGTGTATTTAAGGGACATTCAGACCTGCAGACTCGGCCTTGGTGTTGTGTTTTTCCTGGGCCCTGTATCTTGTTCTTGCATCCTGCTCCTGTTCCTGTTCCTGTCTTGTTGCTGACCCGGCTTGATTCTGACCTCTGCTGACTTCTCCTGTTCTGATCCCTGGCTTGTGACCCCGACCATTCTCTGCCTGACCCTCTGTACCTACCTGCCTGTTAGTTGCTGTACCCTGCTCGTGACCTGACTATTCTCCGCTTGCTCCCCCTGAAGTCTGCTTATCTGAAATCTGCGTTTCCCTGCGTCAGTCACACACCTCTGGTCATACCCGGGAGCTCTGACACAAACACATGTACATACTCACAGACACTGTACATACATACACAGACACATGTACACAAAGAAACATGTACGTACATACACACATACACACACATGTACATGCACACAGACACATGTACACACACACAGACACATGTACACACACACACACATACATGTACATATACGCAGACACATGTACAGATACACACATGTACATACACACAGACACATGCACATGCATACACAGACACACACACAAATACAGATACATGTACATACACACATACAAATACACACACACATACAAACACACACACACATATAAGTACACACACACACACACACACACACACACACACACAGCCCTATAAAAAGTTGCAGCACTTCGTTCCCTTCATGCACAGAGGTGGGTACTGCACTCTAGGGGGAGGCAGAAAGCACAGCACACACTTCTTGCTTTGCTTTCACTTTGCTCAACTATTGAGCAGTTTGACGGCTCCCAGTGCGAGTGACAGATCCGGCCTGAGTTCCGAGCCTGCTCAGCAAGACGGTCCTGGGGACACACTCGTCCCCGCTATAATTTCCACTCACCAATGCGAGCTGGCAAGTGCAAATTTCAAGGCCTGCTCTAACCCATAGACAGAAAGTTAAAGGCAATTTTGAAATAATACAGCTGTTACTAAAAGTAAAGTATGTGGAAATCTCTCACAGGGGACACAAACAAAAAAAAAAACAACCTAATACAGCCCTTATCCTGATAAAGAAAAATTAGCTGAAGGTCTACTTTAGATCTGAAAATACACAGCAAATGTAAAGCATTTATTATTCAAAAACATTGGGGGGAGGGGGTGTTACTAAAACTGGTGCACACCGAATCTTGTGCAGCTGTGCCTAGTGACTTACCTTCTAAATTCAGTTTGTTCAATTAAGCTTTGACAATAAAACTGAGAAGCTGTTTGGTTACTATGCACAGCTGCACCAGATTCTGTGTGCTCCTTTTGTAGTAAATCTAGCCCCACTAAAGGTATTGCATAAGAATGTATTATTAATATTTAATAAACTGACTAAGGATGTATGTTCTATAAATTCTAATAATAATCAGAAAAATGCCTTTACAAAGTTATTCCTATTTTTGTTCCCTAGCCTAACATAATGTCAAATGCCAATTTCAAGTTATAATACAAGCACATACTTTGAATATAATTTTTAATTAAATGTCCAACTACTAAACACTTGCTAGTATTAAAGTTAAGTTCAAGTCTCCTTACAAGTGTCGGTTTGACTGATTATCTTGTTTCTATGAAAAAAGAAGTGATTTGAGCACATATATAATCACTGTAGATAGAATCACTCCAAAGTTTATTTCTTAAGAAAGAAAATTACATTTTTCCTAGGTAGTAAAATTCTTAATAAAACAATAAGATCTCATAAGACTAAACCCCTCTGTGTCTCTACATTATGATACTATTTAAAGTATTATCATACTAGAACGAAAACTAGTTGTATATTAGTTCGCCAGTGGTCAAGGGGTTAGAACTGCTTTGCAGAACTGGAATTTTATAACTTGTGTTATTATTAAGCATGCTCTCTACACTGAGTTTAAATGTTCTCCCTTTGCATCCTTATTTTTTTCTCGCACTATACAAAAAAAAACAAAACACTGATTATTTTTGTAAACATTTAAGGTATAAGCCATTACAATAGGTTTGATTTAAATGTCATATTGACATTCCATAGAAGATGAACAATTTTTCAAGTCCCATTTATCAAAGTGACTCAAAAGCAAAAGACACTATGTCTAACAAATAAATACCCTGTCCAAATGACCCCCAATGATGTCCCACAGTGACCCACTAGCCATAATACAATTCCATTTCCAGAGCAACGATGCAAGTGTTGAAAAATAGTCTGATCACATGTTAAAAAAGCAGTCATGCTACAGTATCTTTGGCTGTTATATCACCTTAATGAAGGGACTGGCATGTCACTAAAACATTATGTTGGCCTTGTATGGAACTTCAGCAATGCATTTAACTGGAATCTGGTGTGCTTGTTTTTTCTTAACTGATTATGTACAGTACGATACCGTCAAGCCCTTCAAACTTTAGGTGATCAAGGTGATTATGGGCAGCACAGTGGCTAAATGGTTAGCACTTCCGCCTGGCAGTACTAGGGTCGCTGGTTCAAATCCCAACCACGGCACCACTTGCCTGGAGTTTGCATGTTCTCCTTGTGCCTGCGTGGGTTTTCTCCGGGTACTCCGGTTTCCTCCCACTCTCTAAAGACATGCTGGTAGGTTAATTGGCTCCTGTCTAAATTGGACCTAATATGTGTATGTATGGATGTGAGTTAGGGACCTTAAATTGTACGCTCCTTGAGGGTTAGGTACTGATGTGAATGTACAATATATATGTAAAGCGCTGTGTAAATTGACGGCGCTATATAAGTACCTGAAATAAATAAATAAATCAAGGTGTTAGTAAAGTGTGGAGGAAAGGAAAAAACACTTTATGTTTATTGGTATAGATTCTTGTACACCACAATATAATCAGATTCCTGCTGTAACTCCACCTTCACTGTACTTTTTATTTATTCTTTCTTTCTATCTCTACTTCATTTATCTCCTTCCTTTCACAGAAAAGAGGAACTATCTACTGTAAGTATACCAAATCTAATTTAGACTGGAAATAAAAAAAACATAAAACTTTGCAAATGAACATGGCTCTGTAAAACAATAAAACTTTGGAGGAGATACTCTGTACTCTTGAAATGCTGTGTTATTACGCCTGCTGACAGAAGTTATCATATACCTTTTGATATGATGTGGCTTCCATATCTTGTGTTTGCATTTTGTACTATTTGGATGCTTTTCTGGAATGTTTAAATGCTTGGACAATAATTCTAAACGTGTCTAATAAAAAGATGAAAAAATGCACAAACATTATTATTAGCACACAGAAACACAATCTAACTTACAAAATTCTTATTAAATCCACAAGATTAAACTGCTTTGATTTATTAAATAAAACTAAAGGCATGTAAAACTGTAAGGGCCCTTTTGCATGGGTATCCAATCAGGGTCCATTTGGCAGTTTTTCAGACAGATTCAGAATGAACCGCAATCTATGTCTATGGACATGCTTATATCTGCCTACATCCTAGACCAATTATGTTCGCAGAAAAAAAACAGAAAAGATTTGCATCCTTTCTGTTTTTGTATTGTTAATCTATGTCTATTCCATTTGTTTCTGTTTTGAGGCATAAAACAGAAACATATGCAACATATTTGTTTTTTATACTTTTGTCCACCTAAGACCCCTTTGACATGGGCATTCCTTCTGTCTGTTTTTTATCCATCCCTTGACAGATAAATAATAGACAGCAATTTGTTTTATGGGCAAATGGATGTAAACGGATGATCTTCCATTCACATCCGCTTTTTTCAAATAGAACAAGGATCCGTCCAGGTCCTTTAAAATGGACTGTAATAGATGTAATAGATGTAAACAAATGTAACTGGAACCCCTTCCATTTTTATATTAATTTCTGCATTGGTTGTTAGAAGATGGCACCCACCCGCATCCTAACAACCAATGTTTCATCCCTGCTCTCAACAGCAGGAATGAGTCTTTGGTTGTTAAGGAGTTGGCACCCACCAGCATCCTAACAACTATGACTCGTCCCTGTTGTTAGCAGGGAATACCCTTCTGACAGCAGAAAGTGAAAGAAAGCCAACATTTAAAATATCTTTACCAGGCTTTTTGGGTCTGGTGTGAATTTTGCGAGGATTTCATGCCAAAAATAAAACAATGTTGTGAGGTCCCCCAAAATCCTTGCCAGTCCCTTATCTAAACATGCAGCCTGGCCAGCCAGAAAATGGGGGAGACGAGTGTGCACCCCCATGAATCATACCAGGCCACATGTCCTCAACATGTTGATGAGGACAAAGGCTTCTTCCACACAACCCTGGCCTGGGGGTTGTGGGGGTTTGGGGGTGACTTATCAGAATCCACAAGTTTCCTTTAACAAAGGGGCCCCCAGATGAGTATTTGAAGTCCTTTAATTAAAAAAAAAATCCCTGGATGAACATTCAACGTCAATCATGTTATCCAGTGATATAGGTCTACATCAAGCACAATGACTGTTGGCCGCCAACCCACACCAAAAAAACAAAGTCGCTATCCACTGAACCCGACTTCTCCTGCCTGCTGCTTGTCAGCACCAAATGACAGCGCTAATAAAGTAAAGAAAGGGGCAGGGTCACCCTGTGATGTCAGTGGGTGTCCCCACCACCTTATGAGGTAACTGATCATGTATGGATATGTCCATATAGGGTCAATGAAGGTATAAGGGGAAAGGGTCACCCATGGCATAACCAGGTATGGTATGGATATGGGGGGATCTTATACTTTTTTAAATTTTTATATATACCATACATGTATGGCACTGTCCCTTTAAGTAAATTAAACCAGTGCTCAAAATTGCTGACTATTATCCCTTTAAGAAATGTGACCAATTCAAAATTAAATACTTAAAGCATTGTCACTTTAAATAATAAAGAACAATACATGTAAAAAGAAGGCGCTGGCTCTTTAAATATACACCATACATTTTCTGTGCAAAGAAATCGTACAAACACATGTAATACATCAATAATTTCCTATATGATGTGACTGAAAAGCAATATGATCAAAATGTGCAGAAAAAAGTAATGTGTCTCCAAACTCTTGTGTGTACAAATTAATAGAAATTACTGAATCTTCTCCACCAGAAAAGACAATTAAGTGCTCCCCCACATGGTCAGCTAAAATGCCAACTCACTGGAATGATATGGCCACTGAAGCCAAACTCCCGATGTTATGCAATTATTTCTTCTCCATGAACTGTACCACTACTCCACATATAGATAATTCAATGGGAGAATCTCACCAACCCAGCAAGAAATGGAGAAAAGGTCCAATAATAGAGTAACATTGTAGTAAATAATTGAAAATTGGTAAAATCACAAAGTAACAGATGTCAATGCACTCACATGATTTTGGTGCCAAGGAGGTCACCAACACAAACAGATCACAAGGGAGATCCTTGCACCACCCACTCTCACCTATCGAGCCAGTGTGCGTCCCAAAGACTAGATATAACGTGGACCTGGGGACTGGATGTGTCTCAAGTGTCTATGCATTTCACGCATACCATGCATCATCAGAAAGCCAACTGTTGGAATTCACACTGGCAAAGAGTTGTCACATCTATTTGGGGCTGCATATATCTGGTGTGATTCAGCACCAGAATAGTAATATTTTATCTGTGGATACAAATAAAGTGTTTTAAGGATAAATCAGTATATGCAATATTCTTTTTACATGGTGGTGAGAAGGAGAGTTCCATATTGGCAGAAAGGTGAGAGTACACCTGTTGGTGGTTCACAGAGAGCTGTTTGTGGAGCATGGAGGTGGAATTCTGATGCTTGATACAACTATACACATTGAAGAATTGATTACAACCTGCAATTTTATGATATTAGATGTACATGCACATTACTTGCACATGATTGACTATTTAAGGTATGATCATCATCTTATTTGATTGAGGTTATTTTGGGTAATATTCACTAATTAATTACTTTTGCATTTGGGAGATTAGAGATTTGGTATCTATATGTTGACCAGCACAGCACTGATTAGTGTAATATTTTTGGTTTGTGATTAGTGTGAGGGTCACTTAAAAGTGCATGGTGGCTGGTACACATCACTTTGTTTTGTGATTTTGGAATATAATTTGTGTATATTATTGATCATTTTGTATTATACCAGTTATCTATATGGTGGATTCATATGGTGTAATATTGGGTATTTATTTTAATTTTTGGATTTTGAGTCATATATTACATATGATACATAGCAGCTCACAAGGGTTATAGTGTCAATTACTATGGGAACAATAAGCATTCCTCAAATTTTATTGAGAAAACATGATCCTCAGTGATGAAATAAGAAAAGAAAATATCTGGAAACAGTAGGACAATCATATGAATAGGAAATACAATTTCTGCACCAACAGTATACAGAACAAACTCTTACTAAAAAGTCATGTTTCAGATTTTGCTTGGTTAGAAAATCATAGTTTGCTGTAGACTGAACTAGAAAGGTAATTTTCTTTACAATAAATTGCAAAAAGTCTTGTGTAGTAACCATAGGTTATAGCAAAAAAATCGTATGGGTACTGTTAAATTGGAATCTAGGAAAATATAAAAGACACTTGCCCTCCGGAAAATTTACCCCCCTTCCTGACCAGGCCGTTTTTTGCGTTACGGCAGTGCATTACTTTAACTGGCAATTGTATGATCATGCAATGTTGCACCCAAATCAAATTTATGTCCATTTTTTTCTCACAAATAGAGCTTTCTTTTATTGGTATTTGATCGCCTGTTTTTTTTTTGTTTGTGCTATAAATAAAAAAAGACAGACAATTTTGAGGAAAAAACAATATTTTTGACTTTTTACTATTAAACATGTCCAATAAAAAAATTTTAAATTCAAATTTCATCACAAAATTAGGCCAAAATGTATTCTGCTACATGTCTTTGCTAAAAAAAAATCCCAATACGTGTAAATTAATTGGTTTACATGAAAGTTATAGTGATTTCAAATGGCAGTATAGATACTGGAATTTTTTTTTTTTTACTAGTAATAACAGGGATTAAGGACTTATAACTGGACTGCAGGACTATGGCGGGCATTCTGACACTGGGGGGAACTGACTTGGTGTCACTGACATCCCCAGTGACACCATTACAGTGATCAGTGCTAATAAAAAGCACTGACACTGTACTAATTGCACTGAGCAGAGTTAACATGTGGGTTGATCAAAGGGTTAGCCATGTGCTGTTTCACTGTATGCTGCATGTGTGCTTCCCACTGTAAGCACACTGTTTTGTATAGCTCTGCCATACAAAACAGTGTGCAGGAGCTGACAGGGGAGAGAACTGTATTGTTTACATACAGTTCTCTCCCTCTTCAGTAATACTTGGTGATCACCGGGTGCCGGTGAGTACTCACTGGCCGGGATCCGGGGATTGACAGCCGATGCCGTGAATGGTGGCGCAGCTAGGGTGCGTGCATGGCTCACAAGCACCCTCTACCCAGAACTGCAAGATCACATATATATATATATATATATATATATATATATTTATATATGTGATTCTGCGCAGGACTGCCGCCCTTTAGCAGCATTTCTGCTATAGGGCAGAGGGGCAGAGGGGAAGCGGTTAATGCAGCTGTGTAGTCATTAATACATGTAACTCATTAAATATCATTTTTAAATGCATGTAGTGTGTACCTGAATCTCTGCATTAATCTCTGACAATTCCTTGTACAGCAGGATCCCAATTGGGGTAGGTAGAGACAGCTCCAGGACCCAATCACGTGTACTGTACTGCATGCAGATATTCTGATAAGAAACAGACTGATAGGAAGAGAGAACATAATAAGCTGAGATAGTTACCTCAGTCTATGGGCTGTCCTTTCCCTGTCCCATTAGCACACTGGGGGAAGAAAGATGATCCTACTCTTTTCCATTATTTAACAAAGGAAGCGGTGTCATCCACCTGGCTCCATTTATTAAAATATTTGCCTATAGTTAAATTTTAAGACATATTTTAGAGTGTAACTGTTTGTAATACCAATACCAACTGTCTAAAAGGTAGGTAAGTATAACATGTTTGTTATGTTTTTAAAAATGACAACCTTTAGAATCACTTAAATTGTAAATTGTATTCACTACAATTAAAACTGAATGGAAACTGAGCACTACCCCATCCAACATCACTAGTGTTGCAGAAAATTATTTTTATTTTATTTCTTATACACAGAAGCTTTGTTTTAGGTAACTGGTGTGGAATATATGTACAATTCTTTCTAGGTGATCAAGACAGAAAACACTTTAAAAAGAAAACAAAAAAGTGATATTCAGGGGTATATCTAGATGTGTTGTGCCTGTATGCAATTTTTCAAATGCACAAGAACTTAAGTGACTAATGTGTGCCTTAAATATTTTATGGTTTTGTCTCTCACTTTAAGCATTGTAAGCAAGTGTCAGTGCAATTGCTATAAAAAATAAAAATAAACACATAGCCTGCCAGTCTCCTCTGTATGGTATGCAACTGGGAAGCTGCAATGGCAATCAAGTGATTACAGGGAGTCTCAGATATATATATTTTTTTCCCTAAAATTTAAAATTGCAATACATTGTCAGCTGTGTTGCCAAGTGAAAAAGGTCACAGCCCAGTAGTTCATGCTGTCAACAATTTCCCAAATTTTCATTCTACTTCTTTTTAGTAAAATTCTGAGAAGATAAATGCTTATTGCATTTGCCAGCAGTTTTAAAATAGAAATGACACTAAACTTAGAACAATACAGCAGTGGTCTCCCATTCCTGCACTTCAAGTGATGCTGAGTTGCACAAAGTCTTGACAAAGTATTGACCTAACAGCAGTCACTACCCTCTCCTATCCCTCTCCTCGTTCCTCAACACATACAAAATGTTGCCACAGAGACTGGGACTATATTATTCTTACATCCATAAACCCAAAAAACGACATATAAATACAGTTAAAAAAATATTTAGATTTTTTTTTAAATAAAATATACAGGAATTGCATACAGCTATGCTGTTTAAAAAATCTATACATGTACTATTTTTAATTGATCTGAGGGATGATCATATGCGTCATCCTCTCTGTATATTTTATAAAAAAAAATGCATAAATAGTTAATTTATGTATTTATTTATTTTGGTTTATTGGTGTCCCAGTAACACACTAGCCCTAGTCTGTGGTGCAGTTTTTCTTATGATATGTTGGGAATGAGTGCACCCATAAAGTAACATTCCATGGTCTTCAACAAGATAATATAAAATTCCCACATAAAGTGGTAACATGTTCTTGTGAACAGTTTTCAAATGGAGGAAGTGCCCACCCCTACACCCCTAATACATTTTTATATAGTTTCTTATGGGTGACTAGGAAGTTGTTTCTTTAGTCAGAGGGGATGATGAGAATCATGGGGGAGCTAAAAAATGTCACAACAAAAAAATTCATGGCAGAAAAATGTTGCAAATGTGGTGGCACAGATCATTCATCTGCAAAAATCCACCTAAAGTGAGTATCCCAACTAGTTATGAAATATGATTCAAGTGGATCACATTGTTAATCCCTAATAAAGAATGATCAGTGATTTGAAGCCCACCATTTTCATGAGTCTCTATCATTTCTTAATTAGATGCTTTGGGCTTCTCTTTGCAGTTTGAATCTTATGTGTCACTGAAGCTAATAACCAAGAGAAAAATGCCAAGCAGATCCAATAAAGGCAAGATTTTATTCAATTCCCAATCTTGTGTCATGAAAATCAAACTTGTTTCAGGCATTCAGCGGGTCCACCTTCATCACAGCTTTAGAATTTTGAACAAAGCATGTACTGAACTGATACATGTATAGAGATCCTGAAGGATAATTACTATGAATGTTCCAGATAATGATTAAGTAGTCTTATATGTTAGAGATTTACCAGAGTCCATAGAAGAATTTCCCACTAACAATCAACCTGTACTATACACAGTTCCTAAAGATATGCTCATGTCTCTTAGAAGCTCTCTACAAGCAGATATGACGTCATCTATGCACAAAGTTAATGCTGACTTACAAGCTGTGGAAAATAGAGTAAAGCATATAGAAACTAAGATGGGAGAATATGCCTCAAATATCAATAGTTTGATGGATGCTGATGAAGAGAAAGATGAGGAGCTGTAGAAAATAGAAGTCAAACTAGCTGATATTGAAGACAGATCTAGAAGAAACAATTTAAAGACAAGCGGAATATCAGAGGAGATACAGCAAGGAGATCATGCCAATACCATGTTTAAAGCTCTATTGCCTGATGTGACAGATATGGATATAACTATACATATAATTAATTGCCTCTCTAAACCGTCATATCTCCCTGATCATATTCCTAGAGATGTAATTTTGAGACTGCATTCCTACCACATAAAGGAGCGTCTCGTGCACACCATGCGTCACAAATAAAGAAATTCCCTCTCGGTACCAAAATCTCCAATTTTATGCTGACCTCTCTCAACACACACTCCAAAAGAGGAAAAATCTAAGTACTATTACACAAACTCTCAGGAACAACAAAATTATCTACAGGTGGGGTTACCTTGCAAAACGTACCATCAGAAGAAAAGGTTCTACGCATGTGATAGAATCTATGGAATCAGGCCTTTCATTGCTGAAGGCATGGCATATCCTCTCTGCATCATCTGAAAACCTTCCCTCCCCTAGAGAGGCTCAGCATATTGATCCAGAATGGCATCTGGTAGCTGCCAAGAACTCCCGTAAACATACCTGACCTGGCGGGTAACCCTAATATTTCAGCTTTAAGATCCCCTCTGTGAGGATGGTTCTCTCTCAGGCCATTTGTTATTCTTTTTTACCCCTCCATTTACTCCTGACTAGCATTCAGCTGCATACAGGTACAAGTGACCCCTTTTCTTACCTAAGGCTATTTACACACAAAATGTATTGTTTTCTGAGTTAATTGATGTTTTTGTGTTTCTCATGCTTATAACATTTTGTTCTTTGTAACAGTCAAGTCTATAAATACTGTACAACAACTGGAGGTTGAAATCTCTCATGCAGGCAAAGAAACAACTACACCTGGTGTTTCATGCTTTGCTGGCTTTTTTTGCCTTCCCCTGGATCAACTGTGGGTGTAGGATTATAACTTTTTTTTTCTTTATGGTTGAACTGGATGGATTTATGTCTTTTTTAATCCAGACTATGTATTTATATGGTGTTATGGAAAATATCAGCAACATCCACTGGAGGGCCCTCTCTGCATATTGTGAGTAAAACTCCCACATCTTTGCAATTAATACATAATTTCCCTCTTAGAATATGGGTGTGACATTTCTTACAACCAATGCCAAAGGGCTCAACCACCCAGTACAGTGTAAATCACTAGGGAACGAAGCATTACAGAATAAATGTGATGCCCTGTGTGTACAGGAAACACACTTTACTGAACAAGCACCACCCAAATGCACCCATAAGTACTTTCCTTATATTTTCAATGCAAATCTAAACTCCAAGAAAAAAGGTGTGTTAACAGCCATAAGCCCGGGTTCACATATATGCGGTTCAATACATCGCATATGAATCGCACAGGAACCACACTGCATTCCTGTGCAAATCACATGCGAATTGTGTGCATTTTACGGACCGATTTCGCGGTGTTGTTAACTTAACATACACATGCAGTTCGCATGATTGGGGTGCGATTCTGATGCGGTGCAGAATTCGCACAGAATACACTGCAAATTCCGCACCACATCAGTGTGAATCCAAATACATGCCCAGTACCCTTCTTTAATAGGTTGATGCAAAAAATTTTCCATATACTTACCATATACAGCAAGGTTCAGTGCTATTATGCAAAGACTTTAACATCACTCCCAATCCAGAAATAGACTCTTCAACCTCCTATAAAAAAATCCATCTTCACTTCAATATTCTATTCAGTCTCATGAATTATATGATGCTTGGCATTGTTTACATGGCAATGAGAGAGACTTGACCTTTTTTTCAAGTCCACATTGCTCATATACAGGTATTGATCTATTTTTAGTGGATCAAATGTTCTTTTCGAGAACAACATAATCCATTATCAATGGAATAACATGGTCCAACCACGCTTCTGTTCTATTATCAATGGCGCTCTCTAGCCACTAAATTGGCCCTTGTGTTGAGAGTAAATGCACAGACCCTGCAACATGCTGACATCAAAAAAGAACTTGAAAAATATCTGCTTGAATTTTTACATTATAATGTACCCCCTGCAAAAGATTCTTTTACTATTTGTAATGCCCATAAGGCATGTATAAGAGGTGTATTTATTAAACTTGGGGAAGAGGCAGAAACTGAAAACTTGTAGCTCACATGAGTTATACTAAGATTCCCTATATAGTCCACCCAGCATCCAAAACCAAGTTGTATCACCCAAAAGATATAGCAGATGCCTTCAGCCATTACTATGACAAGCTCTATAACCTAAAGACTGACACTGACACCTTTCAACCCATTACTGATATGATTACAGACTTTCTCAATAAAGTGAAACTTCCCCAATTAACCCCAGAACAATTACAAATGTTGAACCTACCACTCTCTCCTCTAGAAATAGCACGAGTAATATACTTGCTCCCAAATAACAAATCACCAGGCCCAGATGGCTTTAGCGGGGAATATTTCAAGATGTTTAAATCAATACTAATTATCCACCTGGTTAAAATATATAACACTGCAACTGCATCTTCCTCATTTCCCCCTGAAATGCTTAGAGCTTTGATCATAACACTGCCAAAGCCAAGAAAAGAGCCAGACACACCCCAAAACGTTAGGCCCATTTCATTGTTAAACAATGACTTCAAAAAGTAATCTAAGATGATTGAATTTCACCTAATAGATATCTTACCACTGCTCATACATCCAGACCAATCTGGTTTTACTACCAGCCGCCAAACCATAGACGCAATCCGACAGCTTATAAACATTATTCATCAGGCTGATGTTTGGAAACCGTCTTCTCTGCTTCTAGCTTTGGATGCAGAGATGTTGAACAATCCATGGCTTTGGTACAAACTGCTTTATAAATGTTTAATCAAGTGCCTTACCATAAAGTAAATGAAACCAAATCATACATTCTAAGTTTGGGTGTACCCAAATCTTTGAAACAGAAACTGATGTGCAAATTCCCCTAAATTTGGGTCCAAAAAGGAATCAAATACTTGGGGATAACATTGACTCCTAAAGTGGAAGACTTAGTAGCAGCTAACTGTATTCCCTTTGCATCTACTTTAAGCTCGAAATGACAAGAGCTAGCCAAAATAGAACTATTGTGGTCAGGTCGTTTAGCCTCCTTCAAAATCCTATTGCCACAACTACTTTAATTGTTTAGAACACTTCCAATCCCTGTTCCAAATTCCTTTTTTGCACGAATACAATCTATAGTTAACCAATTTCTATGGAAAGCTTAAAGAACCAGATGTGCATTCAGCAGATTAAAAACTATGAGAAACTCCAGGGGGTTGGACACCTTTAATTAAGGACTACTATCTTGCATCAATACTCACTCAAGCAAAGGCATAGTTCCCTTCAGCACAACCAACATTATGGGCAGAGATAGGGAGCTTCAAAATACCAGGACATAATCTTTACAATCATTTATTATCCAAACGCTTTAAAAGACCTCAGTTGAAGACTATTTCACCTACTATTCAAACAGCTTTAATGGTTTGGCAACAAATATTAAACACTCCACAGGAAACTACACATCACACAGACATTTCACTCCCTACTCTCAGTTTGTCTCTCCTCATCCTGAATCTTAACATTTCTCATTGGGTACCCAAAGGTATTAATTAAATCAATGAGTTATGTATAGGCCCAGCTATTAAAACATTTATTTCAAAATGTTTTTATTGAAGATTTTCAATAACAAGGTAATGTTATAATAATGACGTTCAGTTCAATAAAAATGGCAGTCATACAATACAGTATTGGAACGTGTGTACCCCACCATTTGGCTGGGGACTACTTAGGAATAAGGCATTGAAGGTAGATATGGATATATACTGAACTTTGGTGAGGTGTAGGTAATGGTAGAGGGGTGTTAAACGGGGGGGAACAGGAAGAGGGTAGGGAGAGGAGGAGGAAATTGTAATGGGATGGAGAGAGGAGTACCAGTCTAAAATGGATGGGTAGTTCAATTGTTTGGAAAAAATCAGGCTTGTACTGAGAAATTGGGATATTGTAACCAACTAGTCCATTGGGAATTGAATTTGTATTGGGTGGAGTTGTTGAGGGCCGATCTTTTTTCCATTTCACATTGGAAATTAAGATCTGTAATTACTGTAGTGATTTGAGAGAAGGGGCAGTAGTGGTGTTCCATAATCTGGTTAGAGTGATTTTTGTTGCAAAAAGTATGTGGACAATGACGGTGCGAGAGGTATAGGGGAATTTTTAAATCCCAATGTGTAAAAGCGCGAGTAAAGGGTTTGGGGTGATCACTGTTTGGGTTATTTCAGAGAGTAGTTGGAAGACACTTTTCCAAAAGGATTTAATTGATTTGCATGACCATAATATGTGTAGTGTTGAGCCTATGTCTCCGCATTGCCGCCAGCAAGAGGCGGAGTGTTTTGGGTAATACATGGCAAGTTTGACTGGGGTTAGGTACCATTGATGAAGGATTTTTAAATATGATTCCCATTGCGAGCTGCAGCGGGATGATTTCTAAGTGGTATTAAATGCTGTGCTCCATGCGCGTGATGTAATTGTTTCTGAAAGAGTTTTTTCCCAGTTGGATAAAGAGGTAGGTTTTAGAGAAAAGTGCAGGTTCGTTATGTATTTGTAGAAAGTGGAGATACCTTTACCTGGGTATTGTGGTTTTGTAAAGAAAAGGTAGGCAGTATTAGAGATTTTTGTGGTGTGAGGTGTACTCTTTGTTCCTATACAGTGGGCAATTCTTAAGTAGGTGTAGTATTCCGTGGAGGGCAAATTGAACGTGGATTGGAGATTTTGAAATGGCTTTAGGGCGTGGTCTTTATAGAGGTCTGTTATTTTGTGTATGTTTCGATTTTCCCATTGGGATAGGTCCATTGAGGGTGTAATGGAGTGTAATATGTCAATTGGGGTGAGAATTAGTTTGGGGTCTGTGTATTCGATGGTCAGAAGTTCACGCCAGGCTTGAAGGGCGGCTTGGATACATGGATGTTTTAATTGGTAATTGGTTTGTGGTATTGATCGAATTAGGAGAAGATTTTGGGGTTTAAGTGGATGGAAGGGTAAGGTTTCCATTGTAGACCAAATTTTTTCTCTGGTTGGGTTCCACCAAAAATATATTTGGTCCAGAAGAGTAGCATTATAGTAGGATTTTAAATGTGGAAGGCCAGCGCCTCCTTTGGAAGATGTGCGTATTAAGAGATTGGTAGTGCATCTAGGTTTTTTAGAGTTCCATAAAAATCTGGAGAGAATCGATTGCAATTTGGAGAGGAAGGTGTTAGGAACTGGTATGGGGAGCGTGCGAAAGATACAGGATTGTTAGTAGGATGTACATTTTCAAGGCCGCAACTCAGCCTAATTTGGAAAGTTCTGAGGTGCATAGGGTGGCAATTTATTGGGGTATAGTTTCGAGTAGTGGTTTGAGGAGAATAGTTGGCCCGTTTTTGCAGTGAGTTTTATTCCTAAATAGGGGATGTTATTTTTTTCCCAGGAGAAGGGGAATTGTTTAGCAACTAATATTTGGGTTTGGTGTGGTGTGTGGAGATTTAAGATTGAAGATTTGGGTTCATTGAGTTTATAATAAGAAACCGTCGAGTACTGTTGAAGGTGCGTTCGTATTGTTTTGAGGGATTTGGTTGGGTTGGTAATCATCAATATGACGTCGTCTGCAAATAGGCTAATTTTATGTTCAGTGTTAAGGTGTTTGATGCCAGTAAATGCCGGGTCATCTCTGAGTTTATAGGCTAAGGGTTCAATTTTCTGTAATGCCAATCGCATAAATAGCTAATGTATTCGATCAAATGCTTTTTCTGCATCTAAGGATAAGAGTATTGAGGGCTGTTTTGTGTGTTCTAAATGGTGGAGGAGAGATATAAGTCTTCTGGTGGCATCGGGTGCTTGGCGGCCTGGCATGAATCCTACTTGGTCTGGGTGTATTAAGTTAGGAAGATAAGGGAGTAATCTGTGAGCTATAATTTTTGCATAAAGTTTTATGTCTGTGTTGAGTAGGGAGATTGGTCTATAACTTTGGACGAGTTGCGGGTCTTTGCCAGGTTTTGGGATTGTTGTTATTATTAATTGTAGCATGTCTTTGGGGAATATGCCAGTGGTGGCAGCATGGTTAAAGAGTTTGGATAGGTATGGTGCTAGATTAGGGGCAAAATATTTGTAAACTTTTTTGTATAACTGTAGTTTTCTGGAGATTTGTTAAGAGGGAGTGTTTTGGTGATATTTTCTATTTCTGTGATAGTTATCAGAGTAGATATATTGTCAAGTTGGGATGGGGAGAGTTAGGGAAGTTTAGTTGTGTGAAGAAATTGTTGTATGGATGTTAGTGTTGGTTGGATAGTGTCAGGATCGTTTTTAAGATTGTATAGTTGTTGGTAATAGGTTGCAAAGTCATTAGCTATTTCTTGTGGATTTGTGGTTAACGTATGTGTGGTTGGGTGATGAACTGAGGATATTTTGGCTTTTAGGCGCCGCTGTTTAATCATTTTGGTTAATAGGGAGTTAGCTTTGTTGCTCATGGAGTAAAATTTAGCTTTCGTTTTTTGAAGGTTGAGGTCGTATTTATAAAGTAGGAGGGATCTGAGTTTGTTTCTATCTGCGGTGAGGGAAGTAGAGGTTAAGGGGTTTGGAGATGTTTTGTTTAATTATTCTTTTGTTTTAATTGACATGAGGAGTTTGATGGTTTCTTTGTTTAGAGATAAGGGCGTTTAGTTGAATAAGAATACCTCTCATGTATGCCTTGTAAGTAGACCATAGTATAGGAATAGAGATATCAGGTGATTCATTCATTTCAAAAAACAGATTATGAGCATCTAGTATATGTTTTCTGTGGTCTGGATTCTTCAGTATGGTTCAGTTCAATCTCCATATTCCAGGGATCATAGAATGTTGATTGTGTTCTAGAGTGATGGAAATTGGAGCGTGGTCCGACCATGTTATGGTGCCGATCTTGGAGGAGGTGATATGTTGTACGGTCCACTTGTCTGTGATAAAAAAAGTAAATTCTGGAATAGGAGAGGTGGGCCGGAGAATAATATGTGTAGTCTTTTTCTGTACTGTGTTGGCATCACCATATGTCGTAGAGGTTGTTGTTGTGTAGAAAGAGATGAAAAGTATGTTTAAAGGAGCGTTTACTGGAAGAAGAGTCCAGGAGTGGGTTGTTTATGATGTCTCCTCCTAATAGTAGCCTGCCTTGTCTCTGGGTAGTGATGATTGAGATTAGTTTGTTGTAGAATTGAAGTTGGTTGGTATTTGGCCCGTAAATGTTGACCAGGGTATATAGGATTTTGTTGATCTTGCATATCAAAATATGGTAGCGGCCTTGTGGATCTGCTAATTCTGAGATATATTGGAATTGGAGGGAGTCTCTTATGGCGGTGATGACGCCGTGCTTTTTCTTGGAGTTGGTTGCCATATATCGATGAGAAGTGATGTAAGTTGAATTTGGGAATTTTGGAGGAGGTAAAGTGGGATTCTTGGAGGAATAGAACATCAGTTTGCAAAGAGTGAGCTTCTTTTTGCAGTAGAGATCTCTTGTAAGGAGAGTTGAGGCTCGGACATTCAAAGATGATATGCTAATCATATTGCTGGGTATATATGGGTTGCATGGAGAAGGAGAGATGATTCGTAAGTTGTGGAAAAAGATAGATATTTCCTTATCGTGGTTGTAAAGCTTCCATAGAGAAGAAGTAGTGATCTTGATATGTTCGCTGGTTTGAGGAGGTTATTTCCACTTGTAATAGAGGTGTTTGAGGGAAAGGGGGTTGATGTGAGCGACTGGTGGTATGAGGTGGGTAGGGGGTTAAAAAAGACTTCTGAAAAATACAAGTAACATGTGTAGCAGATGTTGCTACTGTATAACGAGGGAACCGAAACATACATGACTCAAGAAAGGAGTCATGTTGATGAAAAACTTGAAGTTTAGAAATGTTCAGTTAGGGGCCATCTGTCAGCCTTTAGTGGTTTTGAGGTGATACCCAGTGTGTTGGGTAGTAAATGGTGTTAGGGATTTTTGGTTCAGGACCATTCTGCATCCATTTGTTGTGGTCGGGTTGAAGTGGATTGGCGGGAGTCCATTTGTAGGATGTTCCATGTTTTCAGGAGTTCGATGCCTGCTTCTAGGTTTTTGACCGTGTAGAGCCTTCCTTGATGCTTAATGATGAGCTTCATGGGGAAACCCCATTGGTAGCCGATTCCATGGTTCTGCAGTGCTTTAGTTATGGTAAGTTTCTTGCGGTTGAGAAGTGTAGCTTTGGATAGATCTGCAAATAGTTTTATTCGCCTGAGATGCCGCAATTGAGGTAGGGTTTCTAGCAGCCGTCATGATTTTTTCTTTCATGTGGTAGAAGTGCACACGCGCTAGGATATCTCTAGGTATTGTGCCCGGTAGGAAAGATGGTTTTGGTATCCTGTGTGCATGATCTATGGCAAGCTCCACGTCTGTTAAAGAAGGGATGAGGTGCTTCATGTATTGCTGGATGTAAGGAACTATGTCACCTGTAGTGATAGATTCCAGTATTCTGTGGAATTTAATATTGTTGCGCCTGGAGCGGTCTTCTAGGTCTGCCAATTTTAGGTTAATTTGATCTATGTCAGCTCCGTGGTCTGTGTGTGCGTCTATGAGGTCATTGTGTGCAGTGAACATTTCCCCCATTCTCAATATGGCGGATGCGTCGGTCCTGATTTTGTACTGCGGATGAGATTTGCGATATAGTTGCTGTCAAGTCATCATGTAGTGTTTGTCGCAGGGATAGTAGCATACTTTTCATTGAGATTTCAGTGATAGGATGATCAGAAGCAGGAACGTTTTCAATTAAAGATGGAGTAGAATTAGCAGTAATAGTATGAGGATAGGAAGGTTGCAGGTCAGAAACAGATTGTATGTCCAGTCTGGGTCTGGACTTAGCAGGACTGCTTGTAGAAGGAGACAGGGGTGGAGAGGACTCACCCAGGTCTCCTGGGTATAGTGGTGCCTTGATCCTGGGGTCTGTGGTCTGCGCTGTATCTCCCTCTGCTTGTGTGAGGAGACTGTCTGCTGAGGAGCCGGCGCCATCTTGGATGCAGGGGCTGAGAGCAGGGAAGAAGCTCATCAGCTTCCCTGGCTACCCTGGTGATCTGTAGCATTGGGGCATGATCCGGAGGGTGGCAGGAGCCTCTGTAACCCTTTATGTCTCTGGGGAGAGGTTTTGGTATCCCTGTGTCTTGTGTGAGCTGCGGTTATGCTGATGGCGGGACGGAGCTCTTACTCACGAGCTGTCATCCCGGAGCCGGCTGCGCATGCACCCCTATTAAAACATTTAGAGCCCTACAAGTAGAACATGGGCTGTCCAATCAGAACCAATTTGAAAATACACAATTTACTAATTTCCTACAACAAAACATCCAAACTACCATATCCCTTCATTGGCAAATTGCCCAATTTTATTATTCTTCCATTTCTACAATCAAGGGTATCTCTCTTTTTTTAAACAATTCTTCATGATACAGATACATTCTGTAAGTCTTCCCCTATAAAAGCTTGTGAATGAGACTTTTTGAGTAATATATTCACAAAAGGAGTGACAATTGGCTTTTTGTGTTACATATGCTACTAAATGTGTCAATCTATCTTTGGGCACTAACCCAAAAATTACTTTGAGATGGTATTTAACTCCCTACAGAATCTCAACATTTTTACCACATGCCTCCTCCACATGTTGAAGGAAATGTGGAACAGAGGGCTCACTTTTCCATATGCTATGGTCATGCCCAGTCTTATCCAGTTTCTGGGCAAAGATCTTTGCATTCATTTCTCAAGTAAAAAACCTGAATATTAATAAATCTCCAGCCACGACCTTATGCTCTCTGGGGATCAAATGAATCCCAGCCATGCTGAGAAATGCAACAATCCATATTTTACTAGCTGTTCATTTGTCAATAGTGAGACATTGGAAAGATCCTGAAGTTCCTACATTTGGAGAAGGAATGCAAACCATCCAAAGGCATTCCATTTATGAAGTTATGTATGCTTCCTCTATTGGTAAACATCAACAAGTCCTCATGATATGGCAACCATGGAAAGATTGGTTTGATGGCAGTAGAGTGGTTTAATGATTGTCAGTTAACAACCCTTGACTGTGACCTTTTTTTGGTTTGTTTTTTTATCCTTCTTCCTTCTATATTGTATTTTATTCATTTGTACTGTTTTGACTGCCTTGCAGGCACATTTTGTTGTTAAATGGAAATGCTTTCTAATTGTCAATAAAAATATATTGAAACAAAAAACAAGCCATTGGGGGTCCCCAAAATGTCAATGACCAAGATAAATGATGCAAGCCATTATCCCTGGCTGGTTGACATCCAGGATCCAGCTGTCATTTGTGTTGGGAGTGTAGCAGGAGTTGTTCTTTGTGGTATGGGTCATTAAGCTGCTAGTTCATCAGCACAACATTCATCATAATTTGCATTGGATCTACATCACTAGATGAAATAATGAAAGACTTTGATTACATTACATTGTAAGACATTGTTTCTTTATTTTTAAGCAAAAGACTTTGACTACAGTGTGCTTTATTTACTATTGTGAATGACTAACTCATTCACATTGGGGGGAAATGGGGCAGATATCTGGGGGCTTCCCGACAGACCTCCTCATCAACAAAACCAGGGATATGGGGATGAGATGCTTGTCCCAATGAACAATCCCCAATCAGGACAAGATGCCTTGCCAGGAGGGAATCTTGGCTGCCTCCTCCTCCCTTCCACATAAAAGTAGCCTTCAAATGTTCCATCGAGTTTAAAAGAAATTTGGCACTGTATTTGGGGTTGACATTTGGTGAATGTCCGGCAAACTCAACCTTGCTTGTTTTACTCATCTCTAAATAATACTAATAAAACTATCTCTCTTCTAAAAGATATGACATTATATCAAAGTCCCTTATCTACACAATTATTTTTTTCATAGAAGAAGTATCTCAACAACAAACTAGAAATAATCCTAAAGTGAATGCAGACATTTAACCTAAACTTAAATTAAAAAAAAAAAAACACATAATGTTAGGACATTGTCAACAGCCAGACACTGTTGTGAAATAAGTCATGTTATATTAAGATTGGATTTAATAAAACGTGACTGAAAGCAGAAGCAGCTTATAAAATATAAATTGAGAAGAAAACCTAATTACATATTATTACTTATAATTTGTCTTCCAAGTAATAACTGAGATATTGGAGTTACAAGTCATCTACCTGATTACTTGACACATGTATTCTGTCATAAGTATGGTAACTGAAATTGCTTAGACAAAAAAGATTTTTTTTTTCATCATTGCTGTTTATTTTCATCTAGAGTAGAAACCTGTCTTTGAAAACACAATTAATATTTGGTATTAAATGAAATAGTGGTATGTAGAGTAGATTGGGTACCAGTTTCTATTTCTTCCCTTGGTGCCATTTGCATTTCATAGCATATTAGCAAATACAGGCATACCTCAGTTTACAAACGCCTCAGTTAACGTAATTTTTGGTTTACAAATGAAAATTCATTGAAAATAATGCCTCGGTTTACAAATTTGTTTCGCAATATGAACAAATTAATTGGTTTTCAATGCATTTACAATTTTTTTTTTAATCATGTCCCTATACAGTACTGTGCCTTTAAAGTGCACTTTATAAAGAGTTTTGAACAGATAAGACATTTGTTTTACTTTTTTCTGACTTCCGGAACAGATTAATTGGTTTTCTTTTTTTTTCCAAAAAATAATGTTTATTGTGAAATACAGATTGACATAATAAGCTAAGATAAACATGAAATGTGAGAAAGACAATTAGCAACACACACATCCAGTCAAGAGTGCATGAAAACAAGTACAATTACAAAAACAAAGCAGTGTGGGGTAACTAAACCACGACACGGTAGTGCCTGAAATACATTAGAACGCTTATAATGAAACGCGTTAGGCCATGAGGCCCCAGACCTCCTCTGATAACATCACAAAGTGTGGATCTGCAGCGGGGAGAAGAACACAAACGACGTCTAAGCCAGAGTCAGTGCTATAAGTTGAAAGTGGTGGAGGCGTCTGAGCGCGGGTGTGAGAGTGTGTGATCAAGTATACTGCTAGTATGAAAGGGGAAGTGATTCTGTCATCATAGCTAATTGTCCTTTGGGTAGTTGACCAATGCATGCAGAGGTTAGTCAGAAATGAAGAAAAGAAGCCATAGAGCAGAGAAAAACAAAAAAAAGGGGGGGAGAGTAAGAGAGAGAACAAAACAAAACAAAAGAAAAATAAAACAGGGGGGGGGGGAAGGAGCAGCACAGGGGGTGGGCAAATGAGAACAGGAATAACAGAGTGATTGTTATCCATACGGTGATACATTCGCAAAACCTACAAAATTCCAGCCTGTCATCAGAATCGGTCGGTTGGGGGAGGAGGACAAACGGGGGTAATCTGCCCCCATAGAGTCAAGCAAGAGAGAGTAGCGCCCTCAGGGGGTCCAATTGAATTCAGACCGACTGGTCCATGAGAGATCGGTATACAGGAGTAGTCAGAAAATGTGTCCAACAGGCCCATATGTGAGAAAATGTCGTGGGGGTATCGTGTGCAGTTGCAATCAACTCCTCCACATCCGCTATTTTTCCCACTCGGGTGAGCCAATCACGTATAGAGGGAGGACGGGTGGAGCCCCACAGAACAGGAATACAAAGACTGGCCGCATTGACCATATGCATGGCCAGGGATTTGAAGTAATGTCCCCTGGGAAGGGGAGAGTGGTGAAGGAGAAATTGAGCTGGGGAAAGAACTAAGGGCAAGGTAGTTACGGACACCACAAGCCGATGAACCTCTCGCCAAAACGGTTGAAGAGCCGGGCAGGACCACCAGATGTGGAGAAACGAACCAGCAGAAGTTCCGCATCTCCAACAGCTGTTGGGAAAGGAAGGATTGAAACGATGAATCCTCAAAGGGGTGTGATACCATCTAGAGGCTATTTTGTAGCTGTTTTCCTGGGTCGAGACATTAAGGGAGCATTTATGAGAGTACTGAAAGATTAAATCCCAGTCGGAGTCTGATAGGTTAGTGTCTAAATCTCTATTCCAGGCCCGACAAGAGGGAAGAGAGTTGTATGTCCTGTTTTCCAGTAAGAGGGGGTAGATCTCTGAAATCAAATGTTTACATGGTTCTGCTTTAGCGCAAATAGACTCGAACAGGGTAAGAGGGCGGGACCAGTTCTGAGTGGGTTTATGTGAAAGCAGGTAGTGTCTAATTTGGAGGTATGCCCAAAAGGGGAATTCGCGGATATCCATACTCGTAAGTAATTCTTGAAGTGTTTTCAACTTGCCATTGTGGATGAAGTGTTTCGCCAAGACCTGTTTATATGGCCAGTGTTTAGATAAAAAATCTTGGTGCATCCCGGGAGGGAAATCAGGGTTAAGGCGGATAGAGGTTAAGGGGTTGGGTGTTTCAGAGATGGACGCGGATTTACACGCCAAACGAAAAATTTTTAAGGTGGGCCCTATCAGTGGGTGAGTAAGAAGGGCCAATGGCGTATGTTTCGGTAAAAGCCAAGGGATTGAGGCCAGGGGTAGGGAGGAGGAAGCACTTTCAACATATATCCAATCCTTGGAGGACGTGTGAACGTACCAATCGACTATCCGTGCGAGGTGACATGCCCAATAGTAGCGTTGAAGGTCAGGGAACCCAATACCACCCGCAAGTTTAGGGAGGATCAATTGGGAGTAGGCAATGCGCGGACGTTTATGGTTCCATAGGAACAACGAGCACATTCTTTTGCAAGATATGAAGAAGGTCATCGGTAACTGAATTGGTAATGTCTGGAAGAGATATAAGAGGCGGGGAAGTATGTTCATTTTGATGATCGCCGCCCGACCGAACCATGAGAAGCAAGGTCGATGCCACTTACTGAGATCTTCCTGCATAGAGCGAAGCGCTGGAAGGAAATTTTTTGCATAAAGGTCACCAATGTGACGGGTAAGCTGGACACCGAGATAAGTAAAGGAATCCCTTTCCCAATGAAATGGGAATTGGGACTCACAAAAAGAGACTAGTGCGGCTGGCAGGGTCATATTAAGGGCAGAGGACTTGGAGAAGTTAATTTTGAAATTTGACAGGAATCTAAAAAAAGCGAGGTCTTTCAGTAGATTGGGTAAGGTAGTACGAGGGTCTGTAAGAAACAGGAGAATGTCATCCGCGTAGGCTGCTAACTTGCACTCTTTGTCTGCTATCATGACCCCCTTAATATCAGGGTTAAGACGGATTTTCCTTAGCAGCGGTTCGAGGGACAAAACGAACAAGATGGGGGATAGGGGACATCCCTGGCGGGTGCCATTTCTCAAACGAAAGGGGTTCGACAGATGGCCGTTAACTCGCACTTGGGCAGATGGGTCAGAGTATAGGGCCATGATAAAGTTAAGCATCTTCTCACCCAATCCCAAGGCCACTAGGGACGCCTTTAGATAATCCCATGCAATCCTATCAAAGGCCTTCTCTGCATCCAAGGAGAGGTAAAAACCAGGATATCTAGAGCCATGGATCCAATGGTTGAGATTAAAAGCCTTAATCATGTTGTCCCTTGCTTCTCTGCCCGGGATGAATCCAACTTGATCAACGTGGACCAGGGGAGCAAGGGGAGAAAGTGATTAGCAATGATCTTAGCGAATAGCTTAATATCCACGTTCAGCAAGGAAATGGGTCTATAGTTGGACACCTGGGTGGTATCTTTCCAGCTTTTGGGGATAACTGTAATGTGAGCCTCCAGGAGACGGTTATGCGGTTGTGAAGGGTGGGAAAGCGTATTAAAGGCAGAAAGAAATGGAGCTCCCAAAATATCTAGAAAAGATTTGTAGTAAGCCGCCGTAAAACCATCAGGGCCCGGACTCTTACCCGACTTCATCTGTTTCACCGCGCACTGCAGCTCATTTAGGGAGATGTCTTTTTCAAGAGCGAGAACCAGGTCCTCGGAGAGGGCGGTCGGACCGTGGAGATGGAGAAATTCGGAAATCAAGGAGGCTCTGGATTTATCTGTGTGTATAGGGGGGCGCTCCGGAGGAAGATTGTATAAAGATTTATAAAAATTTTCAAAGTGAGCAGCAATGTCAGGGTTAGATGTGGCCTCAATGCCGTCGGGGCCCCTAATTTTATGAACCGTCATGGACGATCGTTGTTCACGCAGAGCTCTAGCTAAAAACCGTCCGCTCTTATTTGCGAATTCATAGTAGAGCTTCTGTGAAAAAATATATCTTTTCCTGACTACCTTACCCAGTTCCGAGAGAAGTTGTGTGCGAGCGTTCGTCAGTTCCAAGAGAGTGGAAGTGGCCAGGGTCCGCTTATGAGCTCGCTCCAGTGAGTGGATCCTGTCTGTAAGGAGTTTCATACGCTCTTGTTTGAGCCTTTTACGATTCGTCGCTTTAGCTATAAGAATACCCCGAATCACTCATTTGTGGGCTTCCCACTGCGTGAGAGGTGAAGTATCCGCGGAGCTATTCAAAGAAAAATATTCAGTCAGGGAAGAGCGGATCTCTTGTTCGGTAACAATATCCGCGGGCAGGGAAACATCTAAACGCCAAAATTTAGAGCGCGGATGTGCAATGGGGAACTGCAATATCATGGTGATGGGATGGTGATCGGAGAAGATCATTGGCTCTATGGTGGCGGCATGGAGGAAAGGGAGATCCGATTGCGACAGAAAGAAGTAGTCTATCCTAGAGTATTTATTGTGCGGTGGAGAAAAAAAAGTGTAGTCCTTAACAGTAGGGTAAAGGGTACGCCAGGAGTCCTGCAATTGCAGGTGTTGTAGCTGTATACGTATTTGTTTAAGGGCCTTGTAGGGCAAAAATGAGCAACCTGAGGAGGAGTCTAACAAAGGACTCAAAGGGACATTCACATCACCCCCCAGTATCAGCATCCCTGACTGAAATGTGGCCAGGGAGGAGGTGAGGGAATGCATAAACGAAACCTGCCTAGAGTTAGGAGCATAGACATTGGCAAGTGTGATAGGTCTGTTGGCGAAGGTCCCCTTTATAAACAGATATCTCCCTTCAGGGTCTGCAAGGGAATCAGTGACACGGAAGGGGAGGTGTCTAGCAAACAGGATGGAAACTCCCTTTGATTTAGCCAATGGGTTAGTGGCATGAAGGACCGTGGGAAAGCGGAAATTATGAAGCTTGGGGACAAGAGTCTTGGCGAAAGTGCGTCTCTTGCAGGAACACCACGTCCACTTTCTGTTTGTGTAAATAGGAAAGTAGCATTGAGCGCTTTTCAGGTATGTTCAAACCCTTAGCATTAAGTGATAGGAGCTTCAAAGACAGTGGACCCATCATAAAGGAAGAGGAAGGCATGACTAGCGAGCAGGAATGAAGCCCGAAGCCTTGCTGCACCACTGCTTGGGAGAACGGGGAGAGAAAAAAAAAAAGGGGGGGGGAAGGAAGAATACAGGTGATAGACGGCTCAAGGAACAGGCCCGCTATTCCAAAAAAAAAAAAGGGGGGGAGAGAGAGGAAGGGAACAGGAAGAAAGAAAAGAAGTACAAAGAGAGTAGCAAAGAAACCAAGAGAAGAGATAGTAATAATAGCCGAATAAGGGGTTCAGTATAAGCTCACAGAGCTCACTGTGTGGAGAACTAGATCGGCGTGAAACCAGGAAGTGAACGACCGCCGGCTGGAGGCCCCCTGTTTAAAATTATGCGAAAGGAAAGCGGAAACGAGGATGCCGGGGTCGAGAGGTGCAAGTACCGCAGGGGATCTTCAGAGTTGGTAACGTAAGAACGATCAGCGATCCTCTACGAAGGACGGTGCAGGGTGTATCGTTAAAGGGTTGAGAACCGGGGCGATAGGAGTTGTCACAACGTGAGGCGAGCTAAGTAGGCAAGAATCATCGCAGTCGTCGTGTATAAGAGGTATCATAAAATGTACCGGGGGAATGCAGGAAGGACAAACAATGTTGAGGCGAGGTCCGGACCAAGATGAGGTTCCTCGGTAAAAAAGGGAGTGATGGAGGATCCTCACCACTATTACAGGCAAACCGTGTCATGTAATATAAATGTAAATATAAGAAGTCAGCCAAAACAGTACAGGTATAATCAAAATCACAACAGATCGGGCATAAAAACGAAAATACCCCCCCAGCCCCTCCCCCACCCCCCCATTCAACAAACAGTAACCCTCTATACTCCTGAGGGTCAAAACCAGATCCTAGAAAAAATACAAAAAGAGTAAACAAGTCCCCCAGCGTAGCAGAGGGAACGGGCACAACCCCCCTCAAGTTAAGCATATGAGAGGGGACGAGGAGGTGGAAGGAGACCATGTATGGAGGAGATCAGGGGCATGAGAACTTTCAGGTCAACCTCTTCAGCCATGGCAGGGATCAGAGACCGGGCCGAGAGTAAAGTACGACTCCAGTTGAGTCGGTCTGGCAGGTAGGGGAGAGAGGCAGTGCTCGTTCACTCCGCCACCCTCAGTGCTCAATATGAGCAGTTATGGTCTTCAATAAAACATTTACCCGACTGAGCAATCAATCACCCCATCAACCCCCACCACCCCCACAAAAATATAATAAGCCTCGGCCAAATTTCACATATATTATACTTAACAAGAAAGCGGAGTCCTCTTCCGGTGAATCAGAAAAAAAAGCATGCAGTCCGAAGCATGTAGGGGTGGAGACATCTACATCAGGACAGTCGCACATCAGCAGTACGACAACTTCAAAGGCAAAGAGGATGAGGTTCGGGTGTTTCAGGACGGGTGAGGCCATAGGACGGTGATCGCCCCGGAAACTCTCGGTCGACTGAAAAAAACGAGAGGCCGGAAAAGGCACGGGACGAAAACTTTCTGGAGGCGGAAGACCTGTGAAGGGGTGTTGATTCGTCGGCGAAGAGAACCCGAGCAAAGCCCAGTAGTTGAACCCTACCATGGGAGGCCGAGACAATAGAAACATGGCTCAACATCTTGTTTGGCAGGAAAGAGGTACAGCGGCCTGGTCGTAGCTTGCAGGATAACAACTGTAGGTGAAGCTCGTGGAGTGATGGTTATCATTTTGGCAAATAAATGGCGGCAACCTTAAAAGAGCTTGGGCAGTTGGTGAGGAGTGCACTGAAAAGTCAGGAGCTGGTGAGAGTCGCAGACTCTTAGATTTCGCGCCTCGGCTTCCTGTGCGCCGGAGAGGCCGTTGGGCTGAGGGAAGCTGGCATGCCCCCTGCAGGGAGTCTTGGAGGAGTTGATGGGACCATCCGCCCCCTACGATGAGATTGGCCAAGCCAATCCATAGTGCTATCTTCAGTTCCCGGGTCCGGGGATGGTGGCACTCTCATGGAGCCATACCACTCAGGGAGGTCAGGCTGTGGGATGTCCAGGGAAACGCAGAAAGATGGTAATTCGTCAGGAGTTCGCAAGTTGTGGGTGCGACCATTAGCATGCACAGAGAGGCAAAAGGGGAACCTCCATCTGTAGGGGATGTTACGTGATTGGAGCATATCCAAAAGAGGACGTAAAGCACGCCGTTGTCGCAGGGTAATACTGGATAGGTCCTGAAACAGTTGTATTTCCGCTCCCCCATATAAAAGATGCCTCCTATCTCTGGCGCAGCGGAGGATATCCTCTTTAAGCGGAAAACTAACCAGGCAGCAAACGACATCCCTAGGTGGGTCTGCGTCTCCCCTCCTGGGGCGGATCGCTCTGTGAACACGCTCGATATCAATCATGGTTGCTGGCAGGCGACCAAGGAGGTCATTAAATATGGCGATAACCGCTTTGGAGAGATCAATAGTTTCCACTGATTCTGGGAGGCCGCGAATTCTAATATTATGCCTGCGACCCCGATTGTCTAAGTCTTCAATATGCCTCTGGAGGTCCCTGATAGCAGAAGCGTGTAACGCTGATTTTTGCTGCACACCCTGTATAGCGGACCTGTTTTGTCTGGAGGCGGATTCCACCTGTTCCAATCTGGATCCCAGAGCCTGTATATCTGCCCTTAAATCGCTAACAGCGGTATTTAGCGATGTAGTCAGGGTGGCTTTGATGTCTGCTGCCACCATCTGGAGATCCCTTAGGGAGAGAGAATGGGAGGCAGAAGGGATGTCATGCTGGGGCACTGTATCTGGGGCTTCATGTGTGGCTGAGCAGGAGGGATTAGCCATGTCTGCACATGTGGCAGTACAGGAGGGAGTCGCCATGTCTGCGGTTGTAGAGGGAGGGGGGGAGGGAGCTGCAGAGGGGGAAGGAGATGGCTGCTGTCCTTCTCTCTGCTGTTGGGAGCGGAAAAGCTCCTTTATGAGTCTCCCCTGCGCACTATTGCCCCGAGGGGATCGTGAACGGGCACCGGATGATGTCCGGTCCGTCTTCCCCATCCTGTGACAGCTGAGGCTCACCCGGCACCTCTGAAAGGCAGTGTAGAGGGATCCGGCCGGCGGGAGCTCTCAGGCTAAGCGTCCATCTTCCTGGCGCGGCAGACCATGCCCCCGATTAATTGGTTTTCAATGCATTTACAAATATTTTTTTTAATCGTGTCCCTGTAGAGTATTTATGCCTTTAAAGTGCACTTTATAAAGAGTTTTGAACAGATAAGTCTTTTTTTTACTTTTTTCTGACCTCCAGAATGGATTAATTGGTTTTCAATGCATTCCTAAGGGAAAAACCGTTTCGGTTTACAAATTTTTTGCAATACAGAAAGTCCTGCAGAGTGCATTAAATTCATAAACCAAGGTACGCCTGTAGTAATCAAATATTCTACAATATAAGAACCTTTGGGGGCACTGGTGCGAATAGCACTTAAGTGCATTCCCCAACTAAGGACCCAAGAGGGGAACCATTTCTGTCTCTGTTTCACCTTGACCCTACTTCCTATACATGTAATAAAATAGTATTTAGCATATAATGTTATCCTACATGCTTCTTGTCCAGAAATAACACCATTTTTACTATAGTTTGCTGATTTTTTTCTTGCAAATGAAAGCCAGAAATGATATTCCAGAGGGAGGGCAATGTCATTGTAACAATGTGCTTGGAAGGTAGGGGTACAGCAACCTAAAAACGTGACACTTCTGGACTCTGTGGATTTCCATTTCCATTGTAAGGCCTGTTTACAGTCCTATCACATTATTTGCATTATGTGAAAGACTAGGAATATCTTGAATTCAAAATTTGTATAATTTATGAAGTATGTTCAACTCTTCATCTGATGGAAATAGTTACAAATTACCACAACAGGCATTTTCATTGTCCTATAACACTAAAATATGTTTTTATACATTTGGAAATTAGATGTAAAATAACTTATGACTGGCATTTTCCAGCACTGCTTATGAGAATGGAGTTTTATTTAAATCCTTATGAAGTACATTTTCTTTTTCCTATTTTTTTTTATTATTTAACTTTTGGCTTTTTAACAGATATGGACATCCCCACTGAAAGTTGATTGCAAGATCCTTTTTCAAGTTGATGCCAAAAAGTAAATATCAAACTTCAGTTTTAATGTACAAATATTTAAAAAACGTATAGCAATGGTAAGATATACAGCACCCTGTTTACTGGAAATCTGAACACAACATGTGTCACAATCTGAATAGAACATGTGCCAGGTCTCTAATAAATGGCATTGCAAGTGAAGTATACCAATTAACAGTTTTCTTGCTCTCTGAGGAAGAACTGTTCTGTTCACTTACCTTCTCTGATGGGTTAGATTTCAAGCGGCTGTGTGAACGTAAATCTCAATTAGTGTAATTTATGTATCCTTGGATGTCAATCATTAGTGTTGAGAGGTGGGACATACAGGCTCTGTACATTAATTAAGAGCACATCTCAGTAGAGTCATCTTGTGCCTTAGGGATAAAAAAGAAGTTTTAATTAGATTCCAGAAGACAAGATATCATACATACAATGTAAAAATGATTTTCATTCTTTAACAAAAGTTGTTCTTCATTAATTCATAAAGAAAGTATAACAAAAGAATATTATTAATAATCTTAGAAGAAATACCACTCACTCAATTACAATCCAGAGCACAATCACAAAGGTTAACTCAAGAATATGGTAAAGCTAAATCCATTAAAGGGAAACTTCAGGATTTTTTTTTCCATTTTGTCTCTCTTTCTGGTAGTCAGTAGAGATGAGCGAATTATTCAAAAATTCGGTTCGGCTGATTCGCCGAATTCGCCGAATAAATTCGCTTCGAGCCGAATATATTCGCTGCGAATTTAACTTATAAAAAGGGTGTTTCTAGGCTTCAGAGAGCCTTTATATTAGTGCAGAACACTGTACCTTTAATTTAAATGCCCTTGGAGTCTGCTGGGGAAGAGAAATAATACTGTCAGTCAGTATGACATGCAGATGAGTGCCGTCGATCTTAGAATCACCGCACACTTCACTCATTTGGGCAGTCACGGGGCCAAAACCAGAGTGTGGAGCCACAGTGTGGCGGTGGAGGCAGCAGCAATGGGAGGCCATACAGCACCCTATGACAAAATGGAACCCACCAGCAGTGTGAGGAGACCTGAAAGTGGCACATGGCAGAGTGTGGCGATGGAGACAGCAGCAATGGGAGGCCGTACAGGGACCCATGACACACTCTGGACCTGGCAGCAGCATGAGGAGGCGGTACAGGGGCCCATGACAGATTACGGGCCTGGCAGCAGCATGAGGAGTCGGTACGGGGGCCCATGGCAGAGTGGCGGAGCGTAAGCAGCTAAAATTGAAGGCCATACAGAGGCCTATGTTAAAAAGTCCCCCCAGCAGCAGCGTGGGGAGACGACTATCAAGAGTCCAATGGCAGAGTGGCGGAGCAGAAGCAGCTTCAATTGAAGGCCATACACAGGCCTAGGTTTAAAAGTCCCTCACAGTTAATTCCAATAACGAACTCTACTCCTCCGTGCAATCTACTTACGAGACCCTGGGCAGGTCTGGGTCCAATTTGTGGTAGAGACTGGTTTTGTTCAGCCATGCTTGAGCGAGTAATAACAGGTCTGTGCTGCCCTTTGGTGTCTGGCTTAATGCGCACAACACTGAACATCCCAGCGTTTGTCAATGATTTGCCGTTAAGTGATGCAAACCCGCTGAACCACGTTCATGAGGAGCCAGTACAGGGGGCCATGAATCAGTATGGACCTGGCAGCAGCGTGAGCAGACGACAGAGGCACATGGCGCAGGGTGGCGGTGTAGGCAGCATTATTCTGAAGCCATACACAGGCCTAGGTTAAAAATGCACTAATCACCCAAAAAATATTACCGCCAGCCAGCGTGTAAATGGATTTAACTCTTTGAACGTACAATAGTGGTTGTGAAGCAGAAAGTCAGTTTATTGTACACAATCGGTCAATTGCAGCTTGCCGTTGGCTGGAAACTGTACGTTTATGTCACTGGAATGCACTAATCACCCAAAAAATATTACCGCCACCCGGCGTGTAAATGGATCTAACTCTTTGAACATACAATAGTGGTTGTGAAGCAGAAAGTCAGTTTATTGTACACAATCGGTCAATTGCAGCTTGCCGTTGGCTGGAAACTGTACGTTTGTGTCACTGGAATGCACTAATCACCCAAAAAATATTACCGCTAGCCGGCGTGTAAATGGATTTAACTCTTTGAACGTACAATAGTGGTTGTGAAGCAGAAAGTCAGTTTATTTTGCACATTCGGCATTATTATTCGGCAAACTGCAGCACCAACTGTGCACGACAGCCACCAAAAAAAAAAGGGTGTATGTCACTTTAAATTTTCGATTCTTTGATAGCTGTGGCCCTAAGTAACTATTCTGTGTCCCTGAGTAACGATTCTGTGTCCCTGAGTAACGATTCTGTGTCCCTGAGTAACGATTCTGTGTCCCTGAGTAACGATTCTGTGGCCCTAAAGTCTCTGTGGCCCTAACTCTGTCCCTTAATACACACAGGTCTGTCTCTCTTGAATGACCGGAGGCTAATGGAGAATTCTAAGATGGCCGCGATTTATAGCTCCACCATTACACAGTGCTGGCTGGCTGCTGATTGGCTAATGCGATCACATGTCATGAATGCATTATGGGTCAGCGCGCCTTGTCTGCGCGCCTTCCCAGAGATCCCCGCCCCATCTTCTCTGTCCATTTTCTCCGTCGCCACACATGTCGCCACCATTTTTGGGAAAATTCGATTCGTGCATCCGAAGTTTGCTAATCTTCGGATTCGTCGCGAATAGAATTTTTCCAAATCTTCGGAACGAATTCCACTTCGTCATGTTCGATTCGCTCATCTCTAGTAGTCAGCTATAGCACTGTGTTTTGGATCCCTTTATTACCACTTATAAAAAATCTACTCAGGTCAAAGGAAACAAAGGTTTCAGTGTTAGGTAGAGCTGTGCTGGCTTGCAACCACATAAGCAGTATGCTGCTTTATTTCCTGCTTAATGAAGTATTATTTTTAATTCCAAACAAAGAATACAAAAACAAAAAGCAGATATAATGACCCAACTTTACATATATTTTTTTCCTGTAGTGCTTCTTTGAACTGATGTTAAACTGTTAAAGCTACAGGTCCAGTAGATACTGCAGGATGCCTGTTATTGCCCTTAAAAAACTCTTATGTGTTTCTCTCTAAACTAGTATAACATTGTTCCTAGAGTTTGGCTTTCACTAATTAATAGCTAAACCTTGTAAATTGTCAATCCAGTGTTCCTCAAAGTTGCCTCTGTGCCCAGTAAGGACAAGCTCTTCAAACAGATGATGATTTGTTGTGGAGCTTAGCAATAAAGTCATGAAAAGTTAAAGTGGAGATAAAACATAGGGGTGTAGCACTATTCCTAAGATGGTAAAATGCTGCAACCCCCTCTCGCCCCATCGAGAGAGGTGTGTGAACTGAATAATGTACAATTTAATAGTCTAGGATCCCTAAAACACAAAAAAACCTTCTGTGCTACAAGACACCTTTCCCCTTGTAAACTAATCAAAAAGAGAGACGGGGGTAGAAATAAATAGGAGTATATAAATATAAGAAAACAGGACTGGTGCTTCCACATGTGCTCCCCCTTATGCACCGCACTCACTGCAAGGTCAGCCCCCTGCTTCCAATGGGTCCAACAGGATAGTTAACTCTCCACTCTGCAACACATGTGCTGGATGTCCCTCCGACAGAGATTCACTTATCTTGCATAATCAGACCATGAAGGTATAACCAGATCCATCAGCCATCCCGCACTCCTTGTCTATGGCAACTCTGGACGCCACAGCAAGCCGCTAGAGCCATAGAGGAGGAGTGCAGGATGGGTGACGGCTCTGGTTATACCTTCACGGTCTGATTATGCAAGATAAGTGAATCTCTGTCGGAGTGACATCCAGCGCATATGGTGCAGAGTGGAGAGTTACCTAGCGTGTTGGATCCACTGGAAGCAGGGGTCTAACCTTGCGGTGAATAAGGGGGAGAACGCGTGGAAGCACCAGTCCTGTTTTCTTTCTCAGCGCACAGAAGCACAGGCAATATACGTTTGATGGACTCAATTAGTATATGGTTCTGAAATTGTTATTGTTATTGTCTAGTCACCATTATCATTGTATTATCATTTTATATGGTAACAGCTGGGGCAGGTGTATTATAGCACTATATATCATTTGTTTATTTATTTGTACATGATTTTGTTGTATTACAGGAAATTATATCACATAGCACTTGGGATGTACGACATTCCATGTTTTAGGGAAGGTTGTAGTACTTTAAAGTCAACTTCACATGTTCTTTAGAGGGAGGATTTTTTTGCACTCACTTTGTGGAATTAATTGATGAAGCACCTGTTGTAATTCGTGTGTTTCACCCACCTACCTGGCCCACTCTTTTTTAGGGAGGGACTTTGTAGGATGTTAAGATTCCCCAGGAGCATATTTTATACTTCTATTAATTTCTACTCCCTGTCTCTCATTTTTATTAGTTTAGGAGGGGAAGGTGTCCTGTAGTATGGAAGGTTTTTTTTGTGTTTTAGGGATCCTAGCCTATTAAATTGTACATTATTAAGTTCACACATACCTTTAGAGAGGGAGTTGCAGTATTTTACCATATTAGGAACAGCGCTACACCCCTATGTTTTATCTGCACTTTACACATCGCTGCTAGAGTGTGATAGGGGTTTGCAGCAGTCCCTACCATTGCTCAGTACCAATCTATCTAATTCAAAAGTTAAAGTGGAATTACAGTGCACTTCAAGTGCAGCTGAACACCACAAACTAAAATAACTATTTAATTCATTTTTCATATTCAAAGCAAATTCACTTATGCATCCATGTCTCCATGCTTTATTTTGCTGGAAAATAACTTTGAGAAACACCCCCTAGCATTTCTGGCAGATGAATCATGTAGCATTTACTTATTGGAATCCATCTGCCCTTAGTTCAGGCATGCTTGCAGAAGGGTGTGCTCAGCTGAGAAAACCCCTCCCCCCTCCTGAAGACTCCTGGGATGTATTACATATTTTGCCTAGGCAAGTAAATAACTAAAGACATTTTTTTTTAAAAAGTTTAAAACAAGAAAATATTATATACTTTCCTAAATATTTACTAATACTAACAACATAAAGATTTCAAGTCGTCAATGTTGACTGAGAGAGTGAATTTCTGCCTTATGTTTCCACAAAAATAATGAAAGTTAATCAATGAAGGAAAAAAAGAGGATTTCCTGGCTTATACAGTTAATAACAAGCACTATATGGTTTCTGCCTTTGGGTAAGACTTTTACTTTTTAAATGTTTAACCCTTTCGCTGCCAGGTCCGTATGTTGTAAAGACTTGACAGCGGGGGGTTTTACACTCAATCAGATGGCTGCAGCCACTGGGATTTGTATCTAAAACTTAGCTCTCAGTTATGGTGCCCCCCCCATGCTCGTGCTTCCGCCATGCTTTCTGGGTCCATCTGCAGACCTGGGCCAACATAGCAGGTGGAGGGGAGAGAGGAGAGTGGACACTCATCTGCTCTCCTCCCTTTCTTGCTGTGACCCAGAAAGTGATGTGTATGACATCACTTCCAGGACACCGCAATCACTCATCTGCATTGCAATACATCCAGTGGATCCCAGAGGAGTCTTAGTAAAGAGAACCTGTCACCCTAAAAATCATCACATAGAGAACTTTGTGCCCCCTGAATGTAAAAGCACAAGTCCGGGCACCTACTCATGAAAACTTTGATTGTGATACACGTTACATATCGCCATGCATGCCGGAGTGAGAACAATAATTTTAGCATGAGACCTGCGGCATAACACTAAACGGATTACATGTAGAGGTCTTTGAAGTGTTGAATTATAGAAAATATGGGGTACTGAATTTTGTTGACATTTCACAGATTTTGACAGGCGCACAGAGGTTTGACATGTTGGGTATCTATTTACTCAGTGCAACCTTGTCTTTTATATTTTACAAAAAATTGGGTCATTTATTGCACTTGCTTGCCCTAAAATTCACTTTAGTGTGTTTTTTATTGAAATGTAGTAATATCATGTGACACAAAAAATGGAATTGCCACCAATTTTTTCTCTAGGATATCTGCTTTCAGAAAATAGATGTTTTCTGTAATCTTCAGGTCTAAAATTATTTTTTAAACATATGTGCAAAAAATACAAACACAGATCTGACAGCAAAAGGGTAAACTAGAGTACATATTTACATTAAGCACAAGTCCCTTCCCCCAAAAAGAAACTCATATGAATGCATAGCATAGTATACAAACTGCTGACATAGGATATACTAAAGGGTCATATTCACTGGATAGTTCTATTTTCTGAGTGAGTCACAATTTTCTAATAGAGCACCCTTGTTTATTATTTTTCCTATACTGTATCCACAGAGAAGTGCATGAGACTGCTAAGCTCTGTACAATATATCATGCATTCATACTACTAAGATTGTAAAGGAAATACATTTTCATTAATTTTAACCAACAAGCACTAGCTTTCATTATAATAAATGGTGGGATATATGGTGGTTAATATTAATTCATTAAAATCACATGTGTTCCTTAATTATGGTCATCCCTAACAGGCAATTCAGCTATAGTTGTGAGCAAGTCTGACTACATACAATTTGCCAAGATCTTGGAGAATCTTGCTCAAAATTCACCAGATCAGATGTTGGAGGGAAGTCTCACTGAGGTCTAGAAGTGACAAAGCTTGTTTTTAAATTCTGTCCATTTTTATAGCTAATATATAAACTAATGTAAAACACAAGGAATGGGAAGCTGGGTATTGCCATAGGGGACATGTACCAATGCAAAAAAGTAAAAAAAAAAAACAAAAAACTAGTACAGCAGGAAAAGCTTTTTTCATTTCACTTTGAGGGAAACATTGAAAATACACAAATCCTTCAAATAACATGCTTGGGGTTGCCTTAAAGCTGCAGGAAGCGTATGCAGAACAGTTTGCTGTGTTTGTACTAGTTCTCACTGAAGAAAAACTGTCCTGCAGCTGGCCAATGTCTATCAAACTCTAAAAAAATAGAAACTGAAGATGATAAAGCAAAAAATGGACAACAGAAGGACGTATTTAATGAGAGGATTACTGAACTGGTCTAGAGAAAATGGGCACAAGTGGACATTTTAGTTCACAAATTAGGAAACTGAAGACTACAGAGCAGTATAAAATCACCCAGAGGCAGGATACTTTTAAATAGCAAGGCAAGGAGAAAATTTACAAGAAACATAGGCTTGGTGTTTTCTACAAGGATTAGGATGCTGCCTGCAGAGGACACAACAGTGTAAAATTAACCAGCAGCAGGACATTTTTATTCAGTAAAAATAGGCCTAACTGGTGTATGCCTAACTTTTATTTTATCCATGGAAATAGAGGGGGTACAATAAATGAACATAATTTAATGTGAGGTGGTTTAGGTGCTCATTGTTCTTGCACTTTACTTTTTCTAGATAGTGCAACTGTGTGGTTTGAACAAAAGACAGCCTAAGAAAGAGATGGACAGTAAAAAGCAAATGCTTCCCTTTAAGCACACTAAACATAAAAAGACCCTAACAACATAAAATAAAAAACACAGGGAAGAGCTTCAAAAAAGCAGAATGGCCTAAAATGAAAGCCCTATAAACATAAAATAAAAACCAATATTCCCAAAATATGTGACAGGAAGTAAAAACAGTGAAAGGTGACCATAGACCTTAATTTAACCACAAAATAACATAAACAAATAGAAAAACCCAAATAATAAGGCAGCAAAGAGCTAGCAATTAGAATTAAAGTAGAATTTTAATTGTACATTATTCTTTGGCTTATATAAAGCAGCAGCACCCCTATCTGATTGTAACTTGACAACAAATCTCTTTATTTAAAGAATAAAGTTTTATTTAAAAATGTGGCACAGTAACATTGGTGGAAACCAAAACAAGATACTTGAGCATAGTACAGTAATATTGATGTTACATTAAGTGACTGAAACCAACGTCAATATAATCTAACAATATAATATAAATATGCCAAAGAGAAAAAACAAAACAAACTGTAAGAACTACCAGCAGCTTGGGCTCAAGCATCCACTTGGGTAGCTTTGCTAATTAGGTCCAGTTAAGGGTATAACACTTTTTTAAATCTATTGAGAAACGCCAAAATAAAATAAAGCTAAATCCCTCGACTTCATAACAATTAACAGACAGTGAACCCAGTGAACTTTTAAGGCATGCAATCACTCATGTATAAAAAAAATTTCTATTATTGATTTCCACATATTAACAATGTCTTTTACAGGTAAAATCAAAGCACATTCACTGATAATGCAAATGACTATACCTCATAAGAGTGGTATGCCACACTCCCTATGTTCAAAATAATACGTTAATGTAAATATTAGTACAGTAATTGTAACATGTAAGGTCGATATTGAAACATAGCACCTAATACATATTAGCTAGGGTTGGCACTAGCCTATATATCAATGCATTTCCCAGAATCAAGCTTTGCTTCTTCAGGAAGCTAGATGAGATATATACAATATGTAATATATTGAACATGCTGGAGTATTAGAAGTTACCATCATCACTTCTGCTGGGCAATTATCCAGATAATTCAGAGGAAACAAAGAGGACACAGTAGGGGGACCACTACTAATGAGTAAATTAGCTATACCTTCTGAGAATATAACTACTTTAAAAATAGAATCCATTCATCTCTACAAAAAGCATGCCTAATATTGCAGAAAGTATCTAATGCCAGCAAACGGTGCTGTAATATCCATCACTTTATGAGGACAATATACACCCATATAGGTAAGCAGAGATTGTGGCTCTTAGAACACCCAATGGTCCAAACTTTTTGCTGGTGATAACAGTGGCATCCTCCCCAAGATGCTGGTATTAATTTTTTGTTTTTTGCTTTCAAATTATCTTTCCAAATAAGATGTGTCACGTGTATATTATCAGCTCCTACATTATTTTATATATTTTATTGCTAAACAGTGGTAAAACATATTTTAGAGCACAGTGTGTGATCTTTCAGTGCAGTACCACACTGTATTGTCTACAAAGTTTAATAAAATGTCAACACAGAGTTCGCAACACCTTAAAAACACACCAAAAACCACAAACTACATTCCACAGATGAAAATTTTTATGAAGAAATAAAATAACAGACCATATTTCAGACAAAATAGTCAGACTTAAAGCACAGTGGCTGTAGAGTATGTAAACAGCTTGATTGGACAGAAATTAAAAAGGGAGTGAAAAGGCAATTTTTCTTTTTTTTAAAGATTGGGTTGTGTCAAGCAAACAGGATAATGAGCATGTCAAGTCTTATATTTGCTAAGGCCTGTGCGATGGCAAAAAACTATGATACCCCAAAAATCTCCATAGGTGATGTTTCAAAAGCCTTTACAGATCATCAGAGAGAAAACCATGCCTTATGGTCTTAGAATTGCTCTCACTCTGATGTTTGTAATAATACCTCACATGTATGGTGCAATTGGTATTATACATGTGTGCTTGCCCTATGCTTCGCTTTTCTTGTTTTAAACTTTTTACAATTATTTTTATTTATTTTATGCAATTATGTAAACACTTTTTATTTATTTTTTTAACTTTATTGCCATCACATAGGAGAGATCACTTCCAGGGTCATTAGTCACAAGAAAAATCAGGGGATGAGTTCAAACTGCTTTAGCCAGGAAAGTCCCAGTCCTGGTGAAATGGGAGAGTCTGGGAATCACCACAGGTGTTGACAGAAGGGGGGCACCCCTTTGAGAGCCCTGTAAAAGTGATCAGGTCACTATAGAGCCACCCAATCAGCTTTATCGGAAATCTATTTGCCAACTCTTAAAACAGGCATCAAGCTGCAGAAGTAATTAGAAGTGATTATCCTTCAAGAGTGCCTCACCAAAACTTACATTTTTGCTTCAGAGGATGCCTAAAATCTAACTTGTATTGTGTTCAAATATTTTATTGAAAAATTTACAGAGCAAATTACAAGAAAATAATCCAATGTGAGATAAGTTGAAAGCCAAACATAGGCTAAATACAACAAAAAAGGGAAATATCTTAAATATCAGCAAGTATAGTACAGTACATGGTATAGTACATTAGGCAGGGTGAGGAATGCCTCAAAACTATTTAACGAAACAAGCTTCCAAGTTTGAGCATGGTAGAGTAGAATAAATTGCCTGCCATGGGGTATATGGGTACCAATCTCCAGTGAGGCAAGAATGTTGCCCCACTGCACTCCATCTGACTTGTAACTTAAGCCAACCATACATGGATTAAAATTCTGCCCTGCTGAATCTCGATCAATTTATGCGCACCCTAGTTTGTGTACAACCAGCCTGTCATTTTTTCTAGAATGATTAGTGCCCATGCTATAGCTGGCAACACTAATCAGTGTGCTCTGCTGGCAGGGAAGGCTCCCCTCAGGCAAAACACAATAGTGCTGTAGAAGGGAACCACCCATGATGAAAAAAAAATGCATAATCTATGGCCTAGTGAAAACTTCTGGGAAATTCATACAAGCAGGAAATAACAAATTATGTAGCACAGGTGAATAAGAAGGTAAATACTACCTCTCCTGTCTGTGCAGCCTCCTTAACAATGGCCACATGATCAGGACTGTACACTGTAGATTTAGAGAGCATAGGAGATTCATTGAGAATGGAGATATGGACCATAGTTTTCCAAGGCACTTTGTCTTGAAGCACCATAAGTCCACCAATGGCCTCAAAGTATTGGTCATCCAGGCCATTCCAAAATATTCTCTTCCAGAGATTTTGAAGATTATGCTACAGGGAGACATTTTATAATCTCAAAACTCTGGCTCCCAAATGGCTCAATGAGAAGCTGGAGGTCCAAACCATCCTCAAGATTCCTTTATCCTCTACCTTTCTTTTTTGAAAATATCTTATTCTGGGTCATTCATATACTATACATGGGTTCATCCCAGTTGTACATATACACACATTATTTTACAGATGGTTTATATTTGTTTCCCCTGTTCTTATCATTGTCCTATTTAAACATATATATTTATTTTTCTTTTAATGACATTGCTGTTTTCAGTTATGGTGTATATCCATTTCATCAATACTATTTCAGGTACCTCTGATACCATATATCATATTAAACATCATGCTCCACATACACTATAATGGTTTACAACATTATATTATTAATGTATTACAGTTCCACTGTGTCTTTTTGTTGTGTGATTAACTCCAGTGGTGATCTTTCATTGTAATTCTTGTATACAGTATATATACTGTATATGTTTTTTTTTTACATAAGTCCTTATGTGAAGTTGTAATTGTTTGGTTGTTACCAATTTTATTGTTCTTTTACTATGGTATATACTGTGTATTCTTTTGCATATTGTTGGTATTTGTAGTCTGCCATGTTTCTATATTATCCAGCCTTGAGATGCTCCTTTTTATATTCAGTAAAGGTTTGTTTGTTTATGTTTTTCCTTCTTCCCTTTTCTTTGGCATTTTTAAGTGGGCCACCTACTCCCAAGCATAATGTTCCTTTAGTATGAACTATTATATGGTGCCTCCATATATGGTGTCTCCATATGCCATCCACTGTAGCTAATTGCCGCCCATTCTTTTGCTTTACTACTCCCCAAACCACCACTTTTCCTTATTTCCCTACCCTTTAGGCAGGCATTGTGGTATTTATACTGAGCTCACACGTTCTCCATTCTTCAAGCTTGAGAAAGGGTGTGGACCCTGAAATGTTTAGCTGCACCCCCTAGGTTCTCTCTATCTGAAGACCTCACAGGGCTTCCCTGAACTGGTCATGCTGGATTCCAGTTGTAGGGAGGGACCTCCAAGAAGTGGCATCATCTTTTCAGCTGATCAGAGTGGACCCCAGGCTTCATGAGAGATGTCAGGGCTCCGGGTATGACCAGAGGTGTGTGGACCGACACAGGGAAACACAGGCCTCAGGTATAGCGTGTAAAACAATATAATTTATTAAGGGCAACACAAACATAAATGCAGTGCAACAAACCAAACCCAAAACTAACACAAATACGTACAACAAGGTGCAACAAACCCAAACCTTAACTGAACAATACACCAAGGCCCTGACTGCAGGCCTGGCCATTCCTTAAATACACCTCCTGCAATCAGCCTCAGGTGATGGCTTGATTGCAGGAGTGAGCTTCTGGCTGCTGAGAGCACCCGCTGGCCAGCCCTGGTACTGCAGCCCACAAGGCAGGTGAGTCCCACCACCATTGGCGAGTCCATTCCTGACAGGAGAGCTGAGTTGTTCTCCTTCATCTAAGAACCTATATGTGCCTTGGTTCACCATTTCACATGTGAGTAGCCATTTTTAAGTATCTTTACAGAAAAAAAGAGTTATATTACTTCACTTAGATGCACTCTTTCTTTTTCTTTTATTTGGGAGATTTACCCTCTCTACTTTTTTGAGACAAAAAGTGATGGGAAATCCAGCATGTTACAGTTGTCACCAGAATAGAAATAGAGGGCAAATCTGCCACTGGTGACATTTGTTCCTGAGACAATAGTCTCGGAGGGGATTCCCACTGTTTAGATTTTCTGTCAATTCCTGTGGTGTCTCTAGGGCAGGAAGTAAAGGTCGATCTCCTGACAGGGGTTTTAACTTTTTCTTTTTTTATGCAAAATATGGAAAATAGGTTTTGGATTTATACATAGATATAGCTGATATGGAATGGCTTTCTTAGAATGGCTTTGCCATAGATTCTATGCTGTATACAGTAGATATTTTACATTTACTTTTCCTTCCAATATCTCTTTCTGCCTTGAACGCACATCACTAGGTCTAAGCCAAGCTCCATTTGTTTCCATCATTCTAGTGACTGTGATCCCTGTGCCCTCTATAGATCCCTTCACATCTCTGCCTCCAAAGATGCATGCACACCTTCTGAGACACCTGCACTCCTGTGCTTTCATAAACGTCTGCACTCCTGTATCTTCAGAGACCCCTGTACTTCTGTGCCTCCAGTGACCCGAATTCCTTTAGCGACCTCAGCACTCCTGTGATCCCAGTGTCTCCAGCTACCCCACTGCCTCTATTTGTCCAGTCACCTCTTTATCTCCAGCAACCCCTGTGTCTCTATTGGCCATTGTAACTCCAGAATCCCTGGTATCCCTCTGCATTCCTGTGTCTACAGTGACTCCTACATCATGTGACCCTCAGTGACCTCAGTGTGCCCCTGTTTCTTTTGTGACATCTGTGACTTCCAGTGACCTCACAATACTCTATGACATCCAGTTGCTCCACAGTATCCTGTGGCACTCCCTTCATCCCAAAGCAGTGGGATGCAGTGACCTTAGAGCATCCTGTGCAACCCCAAATTTCCATGTAGCCTGAAGCAGGGTTCTGTATCTCCTGGACTGCTGACTACCTGTGATTACAGACTCTTGTCCATGATAGTTTGCTCTATCTTTGAACCCATCAGATGTACCCCAGCTGGGTACTGATCTTAATGAGTTTCTTTGATAAAGACTTAATATCAGGAAAGTTGGTCAAATTATTTAGGTGATAGGTGTTCTGACATCTACATGCTCTCTTGGGTCATGTACAGGCCACTCTCACTATGTCTCCTGTAGCTCCAAGTCCATTATAGGTTTCTCCATTGTTACAATCTTTGCTACCTGTGACCTCTAGGCTTTACTTTCTGCTCCCTCCTGCCTCACAAAGGATCTCAAGACTTGTTATGGGTTCATAAATCAGGGTAACACTCACTTAGAGCCAGGGCCGCTGTTAGAAACTGTGGGGCCCCATACATCCAACCTGATAGCCCTCCCCCTCTTATAAAAAACAGTTTTCTATGCTTCAGTTATGAATGGATACAGAGAGTGATCAGTACTTGATCACTTCTTGTGTTCATTCGGGAAAGGAAGGAGCTGGTAAATGTGACATACAGTGATTTCACAGAAGGGGAGCAACAACATCAGTTCCTCTCTCTAAGTGCAGTGCACAGGATGCTGCCAGTTGGGGTGGTTCTGGGCTCCCTAATGGGACAGGAGAGCCCAGGAAAGGAGGGAGTAGTGGGAATGGGGCACCACCTTCTGCCGCATGTAGAAGTAATCAAGTGGGTATATATATGCTTGGTGACCACCTACTACAGACATACTGTGGCAAAGTGGCCAAGCTGTGCCGGATCATGTACATGCATGTAATCTGGCTCCTTCGGGTAGAGGGCACATGCCTATGCACCCTCTGCCCTGACTGTGCTGTGATTTGCTACAGCACAAGCAGATCAGCAAGTTGTGGTTAGTAATTTGTGGTTGGCACCTGCTGATCGGCTGAGCGAATGACAAAAGAGAGCCCTGTGTTAGTAAACAACACAGGGCTCTCTACAAACAGAAGCAATGTGTTTTTTTCTATACTTGTTAGGCACAAAGTCAACTTTTTGATTACCCCTAAATGTTGATCCCTTCCCAGCAAGTGTCATTAGTATAGTGACAGTGTATAGTATTAGATTTGATTCCTGTATTAGTGTCACTAGGGATGTCAGTGTTAGTTAGTCAGTTCCCAACAAGTCAGTTAGTGTCAGATTGCCTGAAGCACTATAAGTCACTTATCGCCGCCATTACATAAAACCAAAAAAAATTTCAGTATATGTACTATAGTTTGTAGATGCTATAACTTTCACACAAACCAATCAATATACACTTGTTGGGATATTTTTTTTACCAAAGATATGTAGCAGGATACATTTTGGCCTAAATTTGTGAAGGAATTTAGCATTTTAATTTTTTTTTATTGGATATATATGTTTTAGCAGAATGTAAAAAACATTTTTTTGCACATTTTTTGGTCTTTATGTTTTTATATAATAATAATAATATTAATAAAAAAAAATTCAGTGGTAATCAAATTCCATTAAAAGAAATCTCCATTCGTGTGAAACAAATATATACATTTTATGTGGGTACAGTGTTGCATGATCACACAATTTTCAGTTAAAGTAGTGCAGTTCTGAATAGCAAAAAAATGGCCAGGCCATGAAGGAGGTAAATTCTTCCAGACCTAAAGTAGACATGACATGAACTTTGATCATTCCTGATGTACTGACTGTCTATCTCATTTCTTGTGTCCCTAAAATTCCAGAGCAGTACAAATAACCTCAGAAAACCTTTTTTTTTGGAACGTAGACAGTAAGAAGCCTGTTGGGTTTGTTGAATTTGTAATTTTTTTGCAAACATTCATTGGAAGACAATGAAAGTAAATGTATTTTGTCATTTTACTTGTTATTTTAACAGGTTAATTCTCACACACAGCATAGACATACTAACGATTATACTCCAAAACACATTATGGTACTCCTCCCATGTATTTGGATACCACATGTGTGGGACACATCCAATATAACTGTAATCCAGTATTATGAAAGCTTCTTTAAAATCCCCTGTGACTCCACCACCAATATTTTAAATGATAGCCTCTTACCAGATGAACAAACCTCAAAGCTTCAGAGGTCAGTTCACACACAGTGTAAATGCCTTGGGGTAATTGGGAATCATACGGCACACCATGCGTTGTCCCAGAAGACATTGTCAGTCCCTGGGACAAAACATGTTGGAGTGGACCATGTGGTCAGTATGCAGGTAAAAGATCAGTCCCGGAAGAAGGCATAACTGTGATCAATTAATAGACCAGGGCCAATTCAGAGGGCTGGGAGAGATGTGGTTGATAAACAGGCCATGGTCAGTTCAGGCATCAGGCAGAGGCATAGACAGTATGTAGGCAAATGATTAGTCCAGTCAGCAGGCTGAAATAGGAATTAGAAAACAGGCAAATGATCAGTACAAAGTACATCAGATACAGGCAAAATGCAGGTAGTCAGATGTAAGAGAAACACTTTCATCATACTTTCATTAATAACGTAGTGAGGTATGGTAGTGACAGAAATCTGTTTTACAGGGGCCAGGTTGTGAGGGACAGTTGGGACAATAATAATGTGTGTCACACCTTATTTCATCTCTGGGACATACATGGTATTCTGGGGGACTCGCCCTGTTTTAGTAGGAGGAAGCATATCGGCCAAGTGTCTCTTCTGCAAAAACAAATGTTTTAGAGTGCAAGACCTTGCTGGTAAATAAGAGCTTTTACAACCTCTTGTGGCCCTGTAGATGATGTAGAAGTTTAAATGGCTAGTTGGAATAAGTATTCAGCCACTCTTTATACCAGTGATTGGATCTTCTGGTTAACAGGTAGGGTGTCATAATTTAGTCATTTAAATCTACACCTCCTGTGAATTGATTCTAGTCATTTATGCAATTAGGTTTTTGTATTAGACTGTGCCTTCCTTGGATTTCCATTAAGGTGTCTTTGTGGATGAAAAAAATTATATTCACATTTTGCTTATCCTTCCATTTAAGGGCCAAGAGTTCCTCATTTGGCAAACTTTGTGACTTCCCCGTTTTCAGCTTCATGGTGACCTGTCTTTGGATATGCTTGGGATATACTATTTCATGCCCAGCCTTCCTGTAAAATGGATGAGGGACTCAATCCAAATATGTTTGTGGGAAGCTTTTGGGAAAAACAATTGAGAAGTGGCCTACTTTTGTAAACCTTGTTGTATCCGGGGTGACATTGAGGAGGGTACAGGGAATTGTTGTTAAAATGCTGAAATCTCATAATTATTTTATAGTGTGTCCTGGTTATAAAAGTGAAATATAATGGCATATAGTGAATGGAGTGTGTGAACCAAAAGGACTGACTATTGATCAGAACAGTATTGTTGGCTTCACTGACTCTGTTGACACTGCATTTAGGGAAACTGGCTCTACTGACATTGGCATTGGTGTTGGTGATCAGGGCACTGCTCTGGAGTCACAACAAACAGGGAGAATGGCTGGCAGCACTGGTCTGGTGACACTGATTGGTGTTTTTAGCAATAAGGTACACTGTTCCTGGCTGCACTCATGATATTGAGACAGGTTACATATATACAAGTAACAGATGGGTGGCTGAACTGTTTACTGACACTTTACACTGGTGGGCTGGCTATCAGAGACACCGTAAGCTGGCTTCACCAGTGTGTTTGTATGTTAAACTGTGTGATGGACACTGAAATGAATCACAGCACAGCTGCAATGGCTCTCTTTCCTCTCATCACAGATGATCTCTTTGTGAGGTGAGAGAGTCAATGCCTTCTTTGTTTACATACAGTATGTAATCACTGTGATTGGACACAGCAATCTTATGGTATAGGATAAATTTCATTCTGTGATCTGCTGTGTCTAAGGCACAAGGAGATCACAGGGCACACCTGTGCACAAGCAGCAGATGTGGAAGATGTAAAAGTATTTTCACACACATCAGCAAAGCTCCTGTCTGGCTATTTATATGCACAAGCTGGGTGGGAAGTGGTTAAACCACTTGCCAACTGTATAACTTACATATACAGCAGCAGAGCAGCTCTCCTGCACTGCATCATGTACCTAGAACATGAAACGTGCTCGTGCGGGGGGAACGCGCTCACCGGCCTGGCTGTGCTGGGATTTGTTATAGCCCATGCCGATCACTGGGCCCCAGCCATTGACTGATCACCGTAAAGCACTGATTGGTGCTGAGCTCAAGTCACACAGCTCTGTTATTGTAAAAAATACAGAGCTGTGTTCACTAACAAAGGATCTTGTTGTTTTTTCATTCCCTGGTAAGCAGGGAATAAAAACAATATGATCCTTAGTAAAAGCAGCACACATTACACATAGTTAGGTACACAGTTAACCCATTGATTGCCCTAGATGTTAACCCCTTCCTACCCAGTGTCATTATTACAGTGACAGTGCCTTTTATTAGCACTGATCACTGTATTCATGTCGATGGTGATGTCAGTGGCAATTAGTCAGTTCCACCAGCATCAGTTAGTGTCAGATTGCTCACTGCACTATTGCAGTCCTGTTATAAGTCACTGATCACACTCATTATTAAATAAAAATTCCAGTACTATATCCCATAGTTTGTAGGCACTATAGTTTTCACACAAACCATTCAATACACACTTATTGAGATTTCTTTTACCCAAGACATGAAGCAGAATATATTTTGGCCAAAATTTATGAAGACATTTTATTTTTTTTATTTTTTTTATTAGATGTGATTTATAACAAAGTAAAAAAATGATGTTAAGTTTCAAAATTGATTTTTCATTTATATTTCAAAAGATATAAAACCCAGAGGTGATCAAATAGTACCAAAAGAAAGCCTTTTTTGTGTGAAAAAAATGATATAAATTTTGTTTGTGTAGAGTGTTGCAGGACCACGCAATTGTCAGTTAAAGTGGTGTAGTGCTGTATAGCAAAAAATGGACTGGTCAGGAAGGAGGTAAATCCTTCCAGAGGGCAAGTGGTTAAATCCAATTCTGCTGCAATTTTAAATTAAAGTAATTTTATTATTGTAGACTTAAGCACTGCAGTAAGGGGTGAGGCGCTTTTATTTTCTGAATTTGTTATTTGGGGAGTCAGAAATCAGTTACCAGGAGAGGCACTTGGCAGAATGATGAAAGCGGATGTATTAAATATGACATATATAATTAATGTTATTTCTCTTCATTTACCTAATCATAGATGGATTTAACTACTGGGCCCAACATAGATATGCATTAGATAAAATACCACGGAACTACATTATTTTGAGCAGTATTTGATAAAGTGTACAACATTAACTATTTAGTTTTTTGGTACAAAAATAAGGGGATACAGACAATCTGCTATACTGGTTATCAGACAATCAGCAATATGTAGAATCTGTTGCCATTTGGACAGATTAATATTTACATTTTTAATGATGATAGGCTAATGACCATTGGCTCCTGCAGTTTCTCAAGTCATATGCTCAAACAATCACACAAGCCACTCAAACATGTGTATGTAATCTAGGGACCAAGACATTTAGAAATCTCTACAAATGATATTGCATTTGGTATATGCTTAGATTTGCACAGGCCCTGTCTTGTGACAGAGTTTTGTGTATATTCCTGATTATCCTTGTTATGTGCTGTGCAAAATACAGAATTCTGTTTTCAAAAAATAATAAGGAATAACAAAAGTGCCATTTGCTAAATATATACCTTAATACATGCTGAAAATAGTATTTCATAGACTCATTGGAAAGTGGGCATTCAAATGTATTAATTTTTTAAAATACAACTTGAAAACTCTTGGAACCACTAGTGTACTTTCTTGTATGATATTGGGGTTCAAATGCAGGTTTTTCAAAACATGTAAGTAAAGTTTTCATGAAGCAAAGAGTTTCCAGCAATTTTGAGAGATTCTAAAATAAGGAGTGAGCACCGGTCCTTAAAGAACCTAAAAAAGATCATTAACACAACACAAAATTAGTTTCCTTGAGTAGCATCACAATTTTTTGCAACTGCTAAACCATTTAAAAACATTTAAATGTTTTTGGAAAAAATCATGCAATGTTTTGTATGATGTATTTAAGATAAGAATTATTTTAAATGAGACAACTTCAGTTTTTTTTTTTTCATTTTTATTGCCTTTTTAATTGTTCAGTAGAAGAAAAATCTTCATTTCTATGTCTAGTTTCTCACAAAGGAATAGCTTCTTAAGGTTAAAGTGGTCATAAAGGCTCTAGGTACTTTACCTTCATGCATTCTATGTACGAGGGTAAAAAAACCTTCTGTGTGCAGCAGTGCCGCCAGAGCCCTCAATACTTACCTGAGATCCAGCGATGTTGATGACAGCCTCGGTTGTCCAAGGGATCTGCCTCCTCTTTGGCTAAGACAGCAAGCCATTGGCTGCTACTGCTGTCAATCACAACCAGTCAGCCAAAGAGGAGAGAGAGGAGGCGGGGCCAATCTGCAACTCCGTGTGTGAATGGACACACAGAGCACCAGATGCTCCCATAGCAAGCTGCTTGCTATGGGGGCACAGGACAGAATGGAGGGGCCAGGAGAGCCTGCGGGGGACCCAAAAAGAGGAGGATCCAGGCTACTCTGTGCAAAACCACAACACAGAGTTTGTAAGTATAACATGTTAATTTTTTTACTCCCCCCCCAAAAAAAAAACCTTTAGTATAGCTTTGATTTTTACATTCTGGATGGTCAGGGAATGATCCAAGGCCCAATTCCATATAATCCATCTTCTGGTCATCAGAAAACATGGATGTATGCATTTTGTACCCCATCACAGATTTCTTGTAATAGAGAAAGGCAAGGAGAAACATAACTGAAAAGCAGAAATAGAAGGTCATCTGGGATAGTTCTGTTGGTGACTTTTTTATATAACAAATGACTGCTACTCTGGACTGAGCTATATTTGGACATGTTCTGAGATAATGAGATAAGAAGGACAGTGGCTGAGTGCATTTGGGGCATATAGATGCAGGCATCGTATTGGAATCTTTGCCATTTTTGATTAAATGAGGAATATGTGCCCTGTAAATGATTTTAAATTGTGTTCCATGCCACATTTAATTGACAATATAGCAGTTTTACTACTAGTGCAGTGTCGAAGGTCTTTGTTCCATTGATTACTGTACGTTAGAGGCCAAAGTGAGTCAATAAATGTCATGTTAAAAAGGATTTTTTAAACAGCTAAAAAATAGGTAAAAAAAAAATTTCTAGAGCAGCTTTTCCAGAATTTGGTTATATTGAGGTAGTAGAGAAAATGTTCTTGGGGAATTTTGGAATAAGTCCTGAAAAGATTTGTGTCAAAGGGAGCAGGTATGCTTATATCCAATTGAGAACAGAGTGCAAAGGCCACATATTCCCTGTCCTGTGGAAACCTGGGGTTGTCCAGGATAATTTTAAGGCTGAAAAAAATGTGATGAGAATCTCAATTGGTTCTAGACTCCTCAATATGCTATTATACTGTCTCAAATAGTAATGTAGGTACAGAATGATTTGGGGAGTATTGCTAACTTACTGTAATGGATTACTGATATGTTCCATGGTGCAATAGAAGAACAGTGCTCAGTTTCACAGAGCACATTAGAATATCTACACTCTTCCAGAATCTAGCCAAAAGCATGTCATAGAAGGCAAGCCAAATTGTGCAATCTAATATTGGTGAAATACGTGAATATTTATTATGTCATCAAAATTGGGTCATTGTCTAATTTAAATGGTTAACATCTTTATGTTTCAGTAATATTGGGATTGTTTCTAAATGATATAATAATCTGGCAGAAGCTATTATTATTTGTAAGTAATTTCTCCCCAAAAGTGAGAGAAGGAGGTCGGTCTTGGAAAAATTGATATGCAGACAGGAGAATGGGTTATAGTGTGCAAATATACTTTGGATAATAATAGCATCCTCAGATTAAATTAGGATGTTATTATTACCATGCTAATAAATTAGGATGTTATTTGCAAACATTGCAGTTCCTAGCTCCCTACCCCCACTAATGACTTGAAGTTCAGATTTTGAGTTAGAATGTCTGTACAGGCATTCTGAAGCAATTTTAAGTAGAAAAGGTTATAAGGTATATCACTGCCTGATAGCTTGTTTAATAACAAAAGTCTGGCAAAGCACATCTGGAGTTCTAATCCTGGATGTAGGTACAGCATACATTTGCTGAAGAAACAAGAGAATATGACTCTTGTAATCTCATTATCACCATAACCTAGAAGGGCCATGTCAAATTGACATTGTCAAAAGACTTCTCAGTGTCTTCTTGGCATCTAGTTTTGGGATGTAAGTACCTAGTTTATATATTGGCACTGCTCAACAGCCCTTGATAAAGTGGTGAGTTAGGTGAGGTAGAGCCATCACCAATCTACACAATTCAGTTTTAAAAATTATATATAATCTGTCAAATATAAATGGATAACAGTGTCCGTGGGACTACAAGGCACATCAATCTCTGTGAAAAGCAAACTATGATTCAGATCCAGTGAAGAAATCCACCGCCTCTGTTAGATGTAAATTCACCAGAAAGCTACTGGTAAATAGCATATATGTAGATCACATCAAAGAGCCAAAGAGAAATGCACCGGACTGCTCCGCCACAGGTAAACCGAAGGAAGGACCTGTCCATAGAGAAAATAGCTCACCACAGGAGCCAAGAAGTGGTGTATAGTGTAGCATTTTATTGTAATAAGAGTAGAAATAATCCACGTGGAACAAGT